>NC_048599.1:13188118-13425618 GCF_003668045.3 Cricetulus griseus
GAGGAGCAGGAGGGGTGGAGGGAGAGGAGGGAGAGGAGGAGGGGTGGAGGAAGAGGGAGAGGAGGAGGAGCAGGAGGGGTGGAGGGAGAGGAGGAGGGGTGGAGGGAGAGGAGGGAGAGGGAGAGGAGGAGGGTGGGGACTCCCTAAGGTCTTTAGGCAGGTGGCCATGGTTTTAGAGCTGGCGTCTGTCTAAGCCATTGGCTGGGCAGCACCACAGTCTGCAATGGATCCCTTCATCATCTCTGTCCCTGGTGGTGACAGGCAGCACGATGCCCACAGCTGCAAAGGCCTCCTACAGCCGTGAGGAGATGGCTGGGCACTCGCTCATTGGTGCTTACTTGTTCCTGCTCAGCACAAAGTCACCTTCAAGATCAACATGGCTGCATCCGAAAGAGTTCTTGTGCTAAATGTCAGAAGTTGGCACAGTCTCTGCAGATGTGTCGTTCCCAAAAGGGGGGCACAGACACAGCAGTACCCGCGTGTCAAAGCTAACCCTTCCTCCCCTTCTTGGTCTCTGTCACCAGCATCATCACCACACCAAACAATGAAGAAGAAAATGAACATAGTTCCTATGTCATGGGTAGTTCATTTGAGGACGAGGTTGGGGACGGGCACATTAAACAAATAGTCATTCAAACAAACACACAAAGGGAACGAAGGCCAGCATGACACTGAAGACAACAAGGTCACAAGGCTTTCCCACTTCCAATCTCATTCATTTTCCCTCTGCACAGATTAAAACCCAGCATCAGCCGGGCGGTGGTGGCACACACCTTTAGTCCCAGCACTCAGGAGGCAGAGGCAGGCGGGTCTCTGTGAGTTCAAGGCCAGCCTGGTCTACAGAACAAGTTCCAGGACAGCCTCCAAAGCTACACAGAGAAACCCTGTCTTGAAAAAACTATAAATAATTAAACAAACAAATAAATAAATCCCAGTGCCCCATAGACTTAGAGTGATACAGACCCAGGAGACCACTCTGGTCTTCTGACATTGCATCCTGACTCTGGTCCAGCCACACACGCCTTTCTCTGTTTCTCACTCTTTATTTAGGCAAATGTTATTTTAAGCATTGGCTACACATGGCCAAAGCCCAGGGGATAGATAATACATTCTCAGGGGCTGTCATGGCTTATATAAGAAAGATGAACAGACAGGCAGGCAGGCAGACAGGCAGACCAATGCAATCTCTACAGGCTGAAACTGCTTTATCAGAACAAGAAAGGGCCCCACCTTTCTGCGGGTAACAACACATGGACGTGGGGACCTCCCAGGCAGTTACAGCTTTTTTGTGTGTGGTTTGACTGGAAGCAGGATGGGTTTTCTTCAATACCCGGGCATATTGTCTCTGCAATGGAGCTGAATCGTCAGGGGGGCTAAGCCATTCTATATGGCCACAGGATATTGCCTGACTCAATCCCTCATGACCTGAGGCAATTATCCTACAGCTTGACTCTTCAATATCCCCACAGGCTCATGAGTTGAATGACTGATCCCCACTGGTAGTGCTGTTTTGGAACTTTCTGGAAACTTTAAGAGGTAGGCATAACTAGGAAAGCTGGTCACTAACATGTCTTTGCAGGTTATTCTCATTTTCTCTCCCTCCCTGCCCCGGCCCTGCGTATGGATCTCCCTCATTCCTATCTGCAATGATGCCCTGCCTCAGTGAGGGCCCAGAATCAACAGAGCTGACTGTGTATTGAAACCTGACCCTGCCCTAGCTAGCCCTTCTTCCCTTAGGTTGTGTCTGTTTGGTGTTTGTTACGGCCATGAAAAGCCTGACACGGGAGCAGCTGTCTGTCTTGAGGGCAAAAGTTAAGGCAGCATTTACCGGCAGGCTCCATGGGTGAATATGAAGTGTGATACCGTCCACTGGCATCATTGATACCAGTGGGGGCTGTCCACAGTGGGGGACACAGGTTGGTGAGTATTGGGGTGATAGGGGAGGTGTGAAGGAGACTGTGTGTCCTCTCAAAGTGTGAAGGACTCCAGGCTTCTTCCCCAACCCCCTTGTGACACTGAGGTTGCAAGAAAAGGGTCTATCCAGATAGAGACTGAGGCTGATGTTAAATGGCCCCCAAATGTCCCCACATGGATTCCCCGGGCTACCCACAGGGTCACATTCCCAGACCCCAGCTTCCTCAGTTTGTATATAAAACAATTAAACCCTGGAGCTTCTGGCTTTACTATCCCACCCCTCCCCGCCCCCAGCTCTCAAGGACTGGCACATCTGCCCAGGTCAAACAGCCTACGGTGGCAAACCTTGGACACATACATTATTGTACCCAAATTCTGAAACCCCAAATCACCAAGAGATCCATTCTGATGCAAAAGCATAGAGTCTTTTATTAACGAATTAACTGTATCACTCAGTTCCTCCATCCATCTGGCACAGCAGGTGTAGCGAGAAGGACCCAAAGGGGCTGTGAGGAGGGAATTTATTGGGTAGAAGAAGGGCAGTGTCTGGGGCACCCACAACAGTGTTAGGACTGATGCACTTCCGGGTGTGGGCGACCTGTCCTGTGTTGATTGATCAACTGGTTGCTATGGCTTATAGGCCCTCCCAGGGCGGTTGCTGTGCTCTGTATCCCACTGTTACTTTAAAGCTAACTTCTGATTGGTTCCTTGCCACACGGAGAGTATCTGACCTCCTAGTGACTAGTCAGGCAAGGTCAGGAAGCTCAGCACATTTTGCTGAGTCAGAGGCCTACAGCTCATCTGGTCTTTTCTGCAGCTTATCATGGCTGCCAAAGCAAGGGGCTGGGTGAGGGTCTGGTCCCTTCAACATCTCTGAGTCTGGACTTCCTGCTCAGGTTCACAGCTCCTTCAGCTATCTCAAGAAGGGAACCTCATCTTGTCAGAGATGAATAGGAGGCAGAGACATGTCTACAACCAAGATGCACAATTCAGCATCCCCAGGCAGCACTCCTCAGTGTCGATCTCTATTACAGCCCAAAGGCCTCAATCTAGCAGCAAGACAGTCACACAAGAACAAACAGCTGAGGCTGGGGTTCCACTGGTAGAATGCTTGCTTGCCTGGCATTCACAAAACCCTGGGTTCCACACCGGGCGCCATGTAAACTGGGGATGGTGTCACACACCTGTAATCCAAGCACAGAAGACAGGAATATCAGACGGTCTAGGTCATCTTCAGCTACATGGCCAGCCTGGGCTACAAGACCCCATCTCTAAAGAAAAAAGAAAAAGGCCCAACACCCGAGATAGCACCTTAGGAACTTGAGATTACCTCTGGCAGTGCTGGAGCCTCTGGTGCAGCCTGTGTGCCCTGCACAGTACTTGCTGGGTGAGCATCCTACCATAGCTCCAACTCCTGCCTTCTAATGGTCTCCTTTGGCCTGGGGCAGCCTAGGAAACTGACATCCAAGACATAGCCTCCTGCCCATGACAGCTAGGGACCACAGGACTGTCAGACAGCAAGCCACCTGCCTCCCATCCAACAACACCTGTAGAACATTCCAAAATCACCTCAGAAAACAGACCCCTGCTTTTAACTCCAGCACTTGGGAGACAGAGACAGGTGGATCTCTGTGAGTTTGAAGCCAGCTTGATCTTCAGAGTGATTTCTGGGACAGCCAGAGCCACACAGAGAAATCTTGTCTCGAAAAACCAAAACAAACACAAAGAAACAAACAATCCAGACTCCTAGCTCATATCCTCCTCTCTGCGGGCCCCTCCCAGGCCTGTGGCTGTCAAGTATGATAGCAGAACCTAGCAGGGGCTGGGTGGGAGATATTTTATAACCTGAGGGTATGCTCACCATCCCAACTATCATCTGAGTCCTTGAAGCAAGACAGTAGACAGGACAAGAGAGCACAGGCAGCTGTGTCTCAGTAACTCCGTGTTTGTGAAAGTAGGCGGTGTGGCCAACGTGACCATGCTGGCAGGAGAGAAGGCATTCTGAAGAGAGACATCTGTGCCATCAGATCACTGGGACAGTGTACACCACAGAAATAAACTCTCTCCAGGAATCCCATGCTGCAGGGAGGGGAAGGCTGGAGCCCTAGTGCCAGGCAGAGGAGGGAGCTGCCTCTGGAAAGAGATTCCACACATTCTAACAACTCATCAGACTGCTCTGTGGGGACAGTCGGCGCCAGGACAGCGGTGAGCCAAGATGCACAAGGCCTCCCAGTCCTTGAGCAGGATGGCTGAGCCGCAGACCTCTTGCCTCTCTCTTGAAAGCTAAACCTCCTATCAGGACCCCCAAAGACAGACTTGGCAGTCACTTCCCAATGTGGCCACACTGTACACATCTCCTTTCTCTGCTTTCCACTTTTGCTAGTCTCTTTAATTGGTGTAGTGGGGACGGGTGGCCAAACCTGGCTTGTCAGGGTTCCCAGAGCTTGGGCAGCTGATGGTATCAGGCTCCAGCTGTAGGATGCTGAGTGTCGTCAGCACAGACACCGGCCAAGAGCTATATCAGCCTTATATACCGGAGGAAGTTTGGAGGTGGGGAATCATCCAGCAGGAACATGAGTAGATGGCTGAAGAACAGAGGATGGAGTGACATAGCTGGAAATCGGATGGAGACCAGAGAGGTGAGGCACACTCTCAGAGCATAATCCCCACCTGCCTCTCCTTGTAAATGAGTGGCCAGTCCCATTTCTTGGAGGAAGAAATTGAGGCACAGGGAGGTAACACACCCGCTCAAGGCCACCCGCTTAGTTGGGCCATGATGCTTGTCCCTTTGTCCTCCGTAGACACCAGGTACACATTGCAGTCACCCTGGGAATCTAACTGTGCATTCAGGAGACAAAGGGTCACAGGAGCCAGCAATGCTGATGTTTGTCCAGCACTGGACTATGTCAGAACCCCCTTCTCAGATTGTCACAGAAACAAAGCATCCCCAATCAGTCCTGTGGGGCAAGGGATGATTGCTACCATGGGACAAAGGAGGACACAGAAGCATCCAGAGATGATACAACTGGCTTGAAGTTACGGGTTAGCTAGGGACTGACCTGGGATACAAACCCAGGTTATGAGTCCCCAGGAGCTCTGTGCAACATTTATACACACATGCAAACACGCATATCCATGTGTGCAAATACCTTTGCACCCAAATGTACTTTTGCACACATACATGCAAACACACATGAACACACCTACCCTGGGGAGGCAGTGGCTTTAGCGAAAGGGTGTTAAGCCACAGAGGCCACATAAGCCACATCTGCAAGGCTGTTCTTTCTCCTGGCCTACAGTCACCAGGTACACAAGCTGACCTGAGAACAGGCAGAGCCTGGGGTCTATAATTGTAGCAGAAGGCTGTCTGCCCTGTTCCACCAACACTGGGCTCCTCAGGCTCAGAATATGCTACCCAGCACAGGTTGTGATTGACAGCTTGCAGTCGCATCTCTTAGCAAACTGAGAGGACCGGCAGCACACTCCAATAACCTGGCCTTTCGTTTCTTACCTGTGAACAGTGTGAAAGCTCTACAGAGCTGCTGAGGACAGAGTGAGGTGACACCAGTGAAGTGTCAGGAACCATGACCGGCACACAGTAAGGGCAGATGTAATGCCTGTCCTGTGCACACATGGTTCCTGAACCCCCAGCTACAGGCAGACCTTGGATGCCTCCACAGCCATCACACGGCTGTTCATTGTTTTGAAGTCTCATTGACCCAGGGACACTCAAATGAAATGTCACCGTCAACCACACCCAGAGACACTTGCCTTGCTTCCCTGTGCCAGACAGATTGAGCAGAGGTCACACAATTATTTTCTTTGACCCTTCTGTTACTTCTCTGTGGGCGTTGACACAGGATGACAGCTGCTCCTGGACTTGTGTTTAAATCACCTCAGGAATACACAGAAAATTGTATGGCTTGGGGACAGGTGTCAGAGAGGCAAGGAGCTCATAAGGACAGGCCAAGAGGAAGGCGAAGGAACAGGAGAGAGCAGGGTGAATGGGATGGTCAAAAAACCTTCCACAGTCCAAGGGAAGTTAGGTGTTCCCTGGCTTTGTTCCTGTGGGATGTTTCCAGGGAGCGACAGGATGACCCCTCCCAGCAGCCAATGGAAGATGAGGCACTGAGCCCATCATGTTCCCCAAAGTAATAAGCCCTGCTCCCACCAAGGCCTTCCTCTGAGCCACAGGCTGGGTCCCCTCCTGCCTGACTCTGCTCCCCATCATGGAAAAGCTGTCCTGGTCTTGCTGCTCCTGAAGTGCAACCAGGAAGGGTCCCTTGAAGCCCTGCACTTACTGTCCCTGCCCCAATCTTAAGCCTCTGCATGCAGGTCTCAGTCCTAACTAGGGCCAGAGAGCTCTGTCTCTTAGACACTGAGTCCAAGAGACCACATGCTACTGTCCACTCGCTGCTGCCTCCTCCCCGCACTGCTTGCCACCCACTCCTCCCCACTCTCCCCCATCCACTCCATCCCCCACTCCCCCCACCCCAAACCATTCCTTCTGGGTTGGGTTCACTGAACTCCAGGAGCTGGCATGGAAACCTCCATCCTTCAAGCTCACTCACTCTCCTGCTTTCCCAGGCAGTGTGAAGCTGACCCACCAGCAGAAGTTGGGCAGTCCCTGACCTCGGCATCCACTGCCCCTTTGTTCAGGTGACTGTCCCTTTGGTTTACTTCCATCAAGCTCCTGTTTGTCCCTCTATCTCTATGACTACTCTGCCTTGTTTGCAGCCTGGGTCCATCTTATTATCACACCAGGATCCTGGCTCAGATTTGCAAATGCTAAGCCCTCCACATATTCAGAAATTGTTTGAACAAAGGATCAGAGCGACTATAAACTGAGGTGGGAAGACATCTAAGAGGGGGAGAGGCATGAGCCAGGTCTTTCCTGTCCACATCCCCCTTGGAGAAGGTCAGCTCCAGGAGGGAGAGACTGTGTGCCCTGCCCTTGCCCAACCCAACCCAATCTAATCCATTGACCATGACCGAGGTGCTCAGAGAGGCTGTGTTAAACAGAAACATACAGTGGCAAGGCCATAATGGGAAGAGGAAATGACTCCGCCTAACCTAAGAGGTAAGTCTCAGCTGGGCAGACACATGTCCATCCACCAAATACAACAGAGTCCCAGGCTATGCCCGGCCATATCTGTCCTAAGCACTGGCCACAGGCATTAAAGACTTGACTTCATGCAAAGAAAGCAGACAAACAACACAAAGTGGAGACAGAAGTCAGGTGCAGGTCACAGGTTCAAGAGGAACAGAAAGTTACTTAGATGGGTGACCAGGGAGGCCTCCCTAGGAGAAGACATCGCGGAGGGGTCCTGGGTGCATGGAAAATAGGGAGAACACATCCCTTGGCTTCCAGGGGTGACATCCAGAAGACACAGTCTAAGAGCCATGAGCTTGGCTTGTGAGAGGGAGAACAAGAGTGATCTATAGGGGATGAGCAAACTGGAGGAGCCAATAGGAAGTAGTGTAGCTGGAGGGGTTTTCCAGGACCCACAGCCCTCCCATGCCCAGGGCACAACTCCACAGCCTGTGAGACTAACTAATAATACACCTATTCCACCACAGCCTGTGAGGACTAACTAATACACCTATTACACCTCAGCCTGTGAGGACTAACTAATACACCCATTACACCACAGCCTGTGAGGACTAACTAATACACCTATCCCACCACAGCCTGTGAGGACTAACTAATACACCCGTTACACCACATCCTGTGAGGACTAACTAATACACCCATTACACCTCAGCCTGTGAGGACTAACTAATACACCCATTACACCACAGCCTGTGAGGACTAACTAATACACCCATTACACCACAGCCTGTGAGGACTAATACACCTATCCCACCACAGCCTGTGAGGACTAATACACCTATTACACCACAGCCTGTGGGACTAACTAATACACCTATCCCACCACAGCCTGTGAGGACTAACTAATACACCTGTTACACCACAGCCTGTGAGGACTAACTAATACACCTATTCCACCACAGCCTATGAGGACTAACTAATACACCCATTACACCACAGCCTATGAGGACTAACTAATACACCTATCCCACCACAGCCTGTGAGGACTAACTAATACGCCCATTACACCACAGCCTGTGGGACTAACTAATACACCTATTCCACCACAGCCTGTGAGGACTAACTAATACACCCATTACACCACAGCCTATGAGGACTAACTAATACACCTATCCCACCACAGCCTGTGAGGACTAACTAATACGCCCATTACACCACAGCCTGTGGGACTAACTAATACACCTATTCCACCACAGCCTGTGAGGACTAACTAATACACCTGTTACACCACAGCCTGTGAGGACTAACTAATACACCTATTCCAGCACAGCCTGTGAGGACTAACTAATACACCTATTCCACCACAGCCTATGAGGACTAACTAATACACCCATTCTACCACAGCCTGTGGGACTAACTAATACATATATTGCACCACAGCCTGTGGGACTGATTAATACACATATTAAATCACAGGTTGTGGGGACTAATACACGTATTACATCTCCTGCATCCAAACTAGACTTTGGGGTAGTTTTTTGTTGTTGTGTAATGTTTCTGAATATTTTATGAAAATTATTAATATTATTATATAACATAGAAACAAACCCTTCAGAGAAATGCATCAGGCTATTGGCTGTTGTCTCCTGTCCCAGTGATGTGTCAGGGCTATGAATCACAGCTTTGCAGTGTCTCTGAGGCCTTGCATTATCTATGGCATCTATACACATATGCATATATATGCATACACACATTTATTGTAAAACAGAGTCACGAGTTTCAAAGAGGGCAAGAGACAGCAGATGGGACAGTTTAGTGAAGAAAGGGCAGGTGGAAATGATATAATTAAAATCTCAAAAAAATAAAAGAAATAATTTTTTAAAATATTAAAGAGAACGACTTGAGAAAAAGATAAGTTGGTGGTTCATCTCTGTGGTGTTTGGGTTAATTTCCCAGAGATAAAGCTGTTTCACAAACATCAAATAACGATGTGTCAAAACTCATTTAACTCAGTAGTTAATGAGCGATCCAGGAACTTTAGAGCCAATTCAAGAGAAAATCTAAAGACACAGTTACATGCTGCGAAGGGTAGAGGCGGATTGGATGGATGGAAGTGAAGCTGCTTCCTTCTGGGGAAGGGGGTCACGTGACACAGGTGGGCTACTGTGTTATCAGTTTACACCAATCAATATCTGTCAGGGCAGGAGTGTGGAAAGTCTAGTCAAACACAACCAAGGTCAGAGGTCATTTGAGTTCATGATCCAGACAAGATGCCCACTGAGGTTCAAGTTCTTCCCCATTTTTCCCTACCAGACTGGCTTTTGATGGCCAGGGTGCACTCAAGGTGCTGTGACATGGTCCTTTTAAACATCTATTGATGTGAGTCCCCGCTAACTCCACTGGACCACAAGGTGTTTGTACTTGCATGCTCGCGTGTGTGTGTGTGTGTGTGTGTGTGTGTGTGTGTGTGTGTATGTGTGTGTATGTGACGAGGACAAAGGTTAACCTCAGGTATCATTTCCTAGGAGTGATGCCCATCTCACATTTTTATTTATTATTTCATGTGCATTGGTGTTTTGCCTGTCAGTATGTCTGTGTGGGAGTGTCAGATCTTGGAGTTACAGACAGTTGTGAGCTGCCATGTGGATGCTGAGAATTGAACCCAGGTCCTCTAGAAGGACAGCCAGTACTCTTAACCACTGAGCCATCTCTCTAGCCCCTCATTATTTATTTATTTATTTATTTACTTCCTTACTTACTTACTTATTTATTTTGTTTTTTTGAGACAGGGTTTCTCTGTGGCTTTGGAGGCTGTCCTGGAACTAGCTCTTATAGACCAGGCTGGTCTCAAACTCACAAAGATCCGCCTGCCTCTGCCTTCCAAGTGCTGGGATTAAAGGCGTGCACCACCACTGCCCGGCTAGCCCCTCATTTTTTAAGACAGCATCTCTCACTGGCCCACAACACAGTAGCCATCAAGCCCCAGGGATCCTCCTGTCTCCACCTCCCCAGAGCTGATGGCAGGCCTGTACCACTACACCCAGCTTTTCTATTTGTGTTCTGGGGATCTGAACTCAGGCCCTCATACTTACACCAACTAGGCAAGCACTCTCCCATTGGAGCATCTTCCCAGCCCTTGGTGCCTGCTCCACAGCTGTGCTGCCCTGAGGTCTTGCATACAGGAGCAAACATTTCTCAGTCAAATCATGCCATGGTGCAGCTATTCAGACACTTATTTATTGCATGCTAATATTTTGGGTTCTATTGTTCTTTTTTATTATAAACAGTATCCTAAGAGTCAGTCCCTTTTATCTGTCCTTGAGTATAGTGAGGACAATGGTGTGATTTGAACAGTGTCTGCACTGATCTCTCTGTTTACAAACCTCATTCTGGAGTAAGAGAGCTTCCTGCGATAGGGAGAGTGGGCACAGAGCTAGTGTGGGAGGGCGGACAGCCACGACAGCCACATTCCCATGGCCCACCCTTCCATGTTTCCCCCCATGATAACAACAGCCCAGTTCTCTTAAGGAGAACAAGGCCTTACCACACACACTCAGGAAGCCCTGCCAATCAAGGTGACTGGCCCCTCACCCAGGCAATCTGGACTTTCTTCTTGAAAGCTGCTTATTAAGTGGAGTGACCAAAACGTCACAAGCAGTTGAAACTGGTCCCTCTGTGGCCAAATCTGTCCCTGCCGCTCACAGAGAGCCCTGACCCAAAACGAAAGAAAACAAACCGTGAACAGAAACCCTATTGAAAAGACTGAAAGGGCAGCTTGGGGTGGGGAGTGCTCCACCAGCACGCATAGGGACCCCGGTTCAATCCACAGTAGGGGGGGGAGGAAAATCTACAAAGAATGTTAATAAAGTGCCCTCGAGGGGCTGAGGCGACTGCTCAGTGAGGAGGAAGTGTGGGGACTTCCCAGCACCTCTTTAAAAGCCAGACATGATTGTAAGGGCTCCTGTCACCCCAGCACTGTGAGCATGGAAGACAGGAGGGTCTCAGGGGCTGGCTGGCTGTCAATCTCACTCCAGGTTTAGTGAGAAATAGAGCAAGACACCTCCTCTGGCCTCTGCACAAATGTGTGTGCTCCCTCACGCATTTGCATGTAACAGAGAGACGGGAGAGAAATATCTATTGATTTGGGGCAGAGGAACATTTAATTCATCCTTGGGTCAGCATCCTCACAGGTTTGCTGCTGTCAATCATCCTGGTCTATCCCCAGCAAGGACCCTGTTGATCCATCAGGAATTGATCCATGCTGCTTGCCCTAGCAACTCTCCTCCAGGGACTTTCCAACCTTCCCCCAGCTGTGACACTCACTGTTTTGCTATAGCAGGAATGGAGCCCACCTTGCTCTCCCGTTGTTACAAATGGCTGGCACTGTTGTAACTGAATGTGATCTGCCACCCATGATCTGTCACATGGTCTGTGTTCATGCAACAGAAGCATAGTTCCTGGTGATGGCAAAAGGTGGCCAGACCTGTAAGAGGTAGAGCGAGTGGGAGGTTGTCACCAGCTCACCTTCTTTCTCTGGCTTCTTGTCTCTCCCTCCCATGATGCCATCTGTCACTAAATCACACAGTCAAGCAGACCTCACCAGAGCCATTGCTCTGTTGTTTGGGCTTTTGGCCTCCAAGCTATGAATTAAGTAAACATCTTTTTTTTTATGGTGATCCGGTCTCAGGTATTTTGTTACAGTGATGGAAAACAGACTGATAAAACGTGGGCTGCCATAGTCCTGAATAAAGTCTTCCTTACTAGTTCAACGAGAACCAGAATTCTTTATTTAACACCTTTCACTCAAAAATAAATGGCAGGCTCTGTATGTGTAGTGGAGATAAAATGCAGACTGACCTAAGAACATCCCTATGGGGTGTGTACATAGTCGGTGCCACAGTGGGGACAGAACCCTGACGATGGGCAGGTTGATGGAAGCCTAGACCCCAAAAGGAGGTGTCCAAGTTGAACTTCCGCAAAACAAGTCTCATTTGGAAGCATCCTTCCAGTCCCAGATCTCTCCTCCCTGGAACCCCAGCTTCTCTCCTGAGTGGACCTGCCTAATGTTTCCAGGGCTTTACTTCTATCTCAGGTCCCTGCACAAATGTTCCATGTAACTATTCTTACATTCAGAGGCCCTGACTGCCCGGGCTGTGCCAGATCAGCCAACCAAGCTTCTAGGACCTGTCCCTTTGTTTCCTCAGTGATATGGTCTCCTCCCGCCCACTGTCGTTCCAACAGGGGATGCCACAGATGCCCCACAGGTACCATTGAAGGGGGATAAGCCTCACATCCAGTCAGTAGGTCCTTCTACACAGTTCACTGACTTTGCTCTGGCATTGCCCACATCCCACCCTCTGCTCTGGCTGCAGTCTCCCAGTGTGGCTCATCTTACCTTCCCAGGTATGAATTTGCTTACAAAGATGCCAAAGGTCTACGCACCCCACAGTGTCACCATCCCTGGCCTTCATGGGGACAAAGGGAAAGATGTAGATGGAAGTTTCTGTCCCACCTAGTCCCACAGCCATTCAGTCCCAAATAAACACACATAGGCTTGTATTAGTTATAAACTGTTTGGCCTACTGCTCGGGCTTATTACTATCTAGCTCTTAGTAATGAAGCCCTAATTCTTATCTATGTTTACCCACATGGCTTGGTACCTTGTCTCAGTAAGGCATTCTCACCTTGCTTCCTCTGCATCTGGCTGGCAATTGACTCCCTGCCTTCCTCTTCCCAGAATTCTCTTAAGTCTTAATAGTCCTGCCTATACTTCCTGCCTGGCTACTGGCCAATCAGCATGCTATTAAACCAATGCAAGTGACAAATCTTTGCAGTGCACAAGAGCATTGTTCCACATCAGAAAGACAGATGGGATGCACTTTGGGGTCACCTTAGTTAACTAGATGAAGCTGGTGGGGTTTCCACAGCAGCATCTTCCCACTAAAGTCACACAGATTCCTAGTGTACCTGCAGAAGGACAATTCCCCTGTGGTTTGTGCTGGGCCTTCCAAACAGCCAGGTCAGATGAAGAAGCTCGCCCAGGAAGGAAATCCTGCTGGCTGTGGGAAAATCAAGGACCGATTCTCTAGGGCAGGATTTCCCCTAGAAATTTGGAGCAGAGCCCACAGTTTAAAAAACAAAACTTGCTTTCATTAGAACATGATCCGAGTTCAAATGAGTGTGCATGCATGCACATATACACACACAGACACAGAGAGAGGGGGGCACTCAACACAAGAGTGGGGGGTGATGTCAAGAACACTGCAGATTGACAACAGATGGAAGAGATAAAGTACAGACCCAGCAGCATAGATCCGAAGCAGGAGTAGCACCGTGGGAGGAAGTGTCCAAACTGAACTTCTGAGAAAACAAACCTCATTTGGAAGCATCCTCCCAGCCCCAGATCTCACCTGAAGCTTTATTTAAAAAAAAAAAAAAAAAAAAAAAAAAAAAAAAAAAAGACCAAGGAGGGGGATGAACATGAGATAATCCCAGAAATTCCAGCACTGAGCAGATATCTGATAACATCTAAGGAATTGCTGCTGACCATTTTCAGACCAGATTCTGATATCCTGTCTGTACTTTGAAAAGAAGTCTTTGCTTTTTAGAGACGCATTACTGAAGTCTTGTAAAATGATGTCAGGTCTAGGATTGGTCTCAAGATAATCCAGGAGAAAAGACACCTATGGAATACGGTGTAGACAAAACAAGACAAACAGGGAATGCTGAAGCTGGCCATGGATGGGTGCTGGATGCCTCACACTGGCCTCTATGTATGACAGAAAATACACAACGTAGAGTTGAAGTGAAACCTGAGGGGAACCCCTGGGAGCAACACATAAGGAAATTGTTAATCACCTTCCATTTCTATGACAAATTACCTGAGCAAGTCCACTTACATAAGAAAAGGGGTTTTTTGTCTCAGAATTTCAAATTGGCTGCCTTGATCTGGCGAGCCTGTGTGGCTAGCAGGTTACATCCTGCTACATCCCAAACCCTCATTTTCTCCTTCTAAAAGAGTAAGGAGAATTCAGAATAAAATTGACAGGACAGCTGACTTCAGAGGACTTCTCAACCTCCTTCACAAGCAAAGTTTTAGTTAGCAAAAGTTTGTGGGTGGGGGGACGTGCTATGCATCCGTGTGGCACCCGCATGTGAGTGAGTGTTCATCCGTGCACACATGGAGACCAGAAGAGGACTCAGTCATTTTCCTCATCACTTTCCACACCTCTCTCTCATTTTGTCTGGCCTGGGTCTTCCTTCCTCCCCTCCCCTTTAAGACAGGATCTTATTATGTAGTGAGGCTGGTCTCAAAACCCTCCATCCCCCTGCCTCCACCTACTGAGCACTGAGCTCACAACACCACACTCAATTTATTGTGCTTTTCAATCTTTGTATCAGAATCACCCGGACGTATAGTTCACTCCCAGTAGGCTTCAGAGCACTGAGCTGATTTTATTTTAGCTCACATTCGAGACATGGTTTCTCTGTGGCTTTGGAGCCTATCCTGGCACTCGCTCTGGAGACCAGGCTGGTCTTGAACTCACAAAGATCCACCTGCCTCTGCCTCCCGAGTGCTGGGATTAAAGGCGTGCGCCACCAACGCCCAGCTTAGCTCACATTTTTGGACAAGAGTGCTCAAGGTTCAAACCCTGCCAAGGAGGCGCCAGTCACCTCACAGTTCCTGAGAAGACCATCAAAGGGAGGGACTCCATTTGAAGGGGAGGTGGTTGTATAAATAGGGACATTGAGAGGTGCTTTGAAAAATATTACACTAACTAGATTAATCCAATGCAACAGCCCAAATTACTTTAGAAATACTCTCTAGCTATTGGAGCAACTGTGTCCTCCGCCTGTCCACTGAGTGACTAAAAGAGACCCAGCTGTATTCTGTCCACTGTGCTAGATATGTGTGAAGTAGCAATTACACTTGGGTTTGGTTGTGGGTGTGACTATGTGGATGAGATAGACAGCATTTCCTGTTTTCCTTTACCCATTGAGCTCCTCCAAGCCAGCTCTCCAGAAGCACAAGGCAGCATCATGACCTGAAGCATCTGGACCTGAAACCAGACTCAGCAAGGAGTCCCTGATGCTCCCAGGTCAACACTCCAAGCACGTCCCGGGCTTCAGTACAATTCTAACATTTCCACCAAACGTGAGTCAAATGGACATTGTGGTTTGTTTGTTTAATTTTGAAACAGGCTCTCACTACATAGTCCAACTGGCATGGAACTCACAGAAAGCCTCCTGCCTCAGCTGTCTGGGTGCTTAGATAATAGGATGGAGCCACCACAACCTACTTCCATGTAAACGTTTTAATGGAAAACTTGGCTCTGGTGGGAACTGGGGTCTGCTGTGGCTTCGCCTTCTGGATGCACATGGCCTATACTCACTAGATGCACACAAGAGGCTGAGGGCCCTGCGCCAGACACCTGCACTTTTTTTTTTAAGATTTTATTTATTTATTATGTGTACAACATTCTGCTTCCATGTATATCTGCACACCAGAAGAGGGCACCAGATCTCATAACGGATGGTTGTGAGCCACCATGTGGTTGCTGGGAATTGAACTCAGGACCTCTGGAAGAGCAGTCGGTGCTCTTAACCTCTGAGCCATCTCTGCAGCCCCAGACACCTGTACTTTGTGACCCACGATGGCAGCCTGTAAGTGGGCAGAACTAGGCAAGCATCACAAACCATCCCTCACCCTCCACCCCCTACCTCTGCAACCCCAACCCATCCCACCCCACCCAAGATTTGTAAACTACCTTCCCTCACAACTCCACGCTCCAGGGACAGAGCTGCAACAGCTCAGAGCCTGTAATTCTCATCTTAACAACCATTTCCTTAACCTTAGCAACCCTCTCCAGGCATGTTTTCCAACTTTTAAAAAGTTAAAATGCTCGTTCCTTTAAGGCAAATGTTCCTTGGCTTTCATGTCATCACGTCTTTGCTGGCTTGACTTCACAAACGGGAGAGACTTCATCCATCTTTAGGTATTTGGTGAAGCCTTCTCAAGCTAGAGGATTTTTTTTAATTTTAAAATTTTTATATTTTATTTTTTTGTGTTTGTAAGTATACATGGACTGGCAAGCCACGGTGTAGGTGGGGAGGACACTCAGAGGACAACTTGTGGGAACAAATTCTCTTCTTCTCTTCTTCACGTGGATGCCAGTGATCAAAGTCAGGTCACCAGGCTTGATGGCAAGCATCATTGCCGACTGAGTCATCTTGATGGCTCCCATTTCATTAAAGAAAGAAAAGAAAAGAAAAGAAAAGAAAAGAAAAGAAAAGAAAAGAAAAGAAAAGAAGCCAAATGAGTCATCCACCATGTGTTCTACATCTGCGATTCCCTGCGCGTGCAGCTTTCTCCCTCGTGTAGCCTCCTGGGATGTTTTTGTGATGAATACAAATACCTCAAGATACTTCTTGCCGAGACGTGATTTTCATCTCCCCACAGATCCTGACAGGAGCTCCTCCTCAGGTTTTTTTGTTTGTTTGTTTGTTTTGTTTTGTTTTTTGTTTGTTTGTTTGTTTTTCGAGACAGGGTTTCTCTGTAGCTTTGGAGCCTATCCTGGCACTCGCTCTGGAGACCAGGCTGTCCTTGAACTCATAGAGATTTGCCTGCCTCTGCCTCCCAAGTGCTGGGATTAAAGGCATGCACCACCAATGCCCAGCCCCTCCTCAGGGTCCTACATGGCTCTTTCTGGAACACACTGGGGACATAGGCAGGGTCCTTGGGACAGAGGATGGTTAAGTGAAATCAGTGGAGTTGACACAAAGGATTCTGAAGGCTGCAGTTAAAACCCCAAAAGGGTTTGTTTGCCACTCCTGTCTTCAGCCAACCAGGATATTCCATCCAGGACTCAGACACAAACTCTACCTGGGCGATACAGTATCATCCTGAGTCTCTGGCTCAGCTGCCTCAGGGGGCAAAAACTACAAATTTGTTTCTGCTACAAACTGATTCAGGAGAGGGTTGTTTTGGTTTTGTTATGGTGGGTTTTTTGTTTTGTTTTCAGTGTTTTTAAATTATGCTTTGACTCTAATCATAGTAACTTTTAAAATAAATTTGGTACTTATATATGAAATTCTCCAATTTTTTAATTAAAAAAACTCAATAAAGTTGCAGGATACAAAGCCAATTTTTTAAATTAAAAATTGCCTTAGCACTCAAAACAATTAGAAACAGCTAAAATGTTGATTCCTGGTGAAACAATAGTCTTTAAATTTTTGATGTTTTGAGTTTTGTAGATTTTATTACACTGGTTTTGATTTTTAATCTATTGCATTAAAATAATATTTATTGCTATGTGATAGGTAGGGTTTTAGTTGCAGGGGTGGTAGGGGAGGATGGGAGGGAACTGGGATTCTCATGTAAAACAATCTTGTTTATAATTCAAATATCAAAAATCTGAAAAAAAAAGTATTTATTGGGCTGTGGAATCTACTCACTTGGTAGAGTGCTTGCCTAGGATGTATGAAGCCCTAGGTTCTACCCACCACCACCCCCTATCCCCCCCCACACACACACCTTAAACCTGGCATGGCCACACCCATCTTTAATCCCAACAGAGTCAGGAAGATCTCTGTGAGTTCCAGGTCAGTTGGGTCTACATAGTGAGACCCTCTCTCAAAACAAAGAACAACAACAAAAATGGCGTTCTTCCCTGTACATCTCCTCAGTCAGCACATGGAGTTTCACGACCACCATCGGCAAAACTTTGACATGCTGGGACCCAGTAGGAGGCGGGGAGAATCCACTGGCTTTGGAGGTGAGGCTCATGAGGGCTAAGCTAATGAGGGCAGCTCCCTCCATAACTGTAGTTAGAGAAGGAGGAGTGTCACTTAGTGGTGAAATCAAAGTAGTGAAACCAGAGACGCCAGGACTGGACTCTGGGTGGGCAGATACAGCCACTACCCACCCAAGAGGGGCAGGGAGAGTTGGTTCATGGCATTAAACATAAAGTACAGAGAAAGAAAAGGGTGTTTGTGGGCTGGCTAGGAAGTAGGCACAACTGTGAGTCTACGGTTGTTTTGGGGGGGGTTGGTTTTTTTGTTTGTTTTTGGTTTTGGTTATTTGTTAGGTTGGAAAAAAGAACCTTAAATATGAACAACATAGAAATACCTCCCCCATGTTCCATGAGTACAGATGAACGTGGGCACGAGAGTGTATTCCTGGAAAGTACAGCAGGCTTTCCAAACCGAGAGAATGAGGAATGACGGCCCTCATGCTGGAGCTCTTTAAACACATTCTTCCCATTCTGTTTCCATGGAGAGATCACGATTTGTTTACCTGTATCTAAAGATTAAAGTTTTCCCGTAGTGCCTTACCAGAGAGACCGTGCGCTCTCAGATTAGGATGGTCACCTGACTCAGAGTTCACCACCTGATCAACTGGGCCAAGTTACAACCTCAGAGTCCTGGACCGGGGAGGCCCATGGAGACGGAGTGGAGCTTGAGGGTTTCGCCGGGGCAATGGCAGGCCCTAGATGCAGAGACTTGAACAGAATTGCACTGATGCTGTTTACTCCTCGTCTTGTCCCCTTAACAGTGGCTAAAGTGTGTCCAGACCCCACCTCCCACCACCTCCCTTCTCTCAGATAAACTAGCATCCAAACGGCTCCCTTGGTTCTCTGCGCTGTCCCCTCCTGAGCCTTTACATGTGCTATTTCTCCCGCCCAGCATACTAGCCGCCCCCCCCCATCCTCTCACGACAACTGCTTCTTAACCCTCAGGAGCCACTCCTCAGGGAGGCCCCCTGCATCACACAATGTGGGACAGTTGTCCCGCCCCAGAACTCCTTCCCCCCCATCTGCTTCTGTTCCTGCATCAATTTCTCCTGAGCTGCGTGTTGACTGGTTTCCCTGTGCTGTCATCCTCTGACGCTGGGACCTATTGTCAACAGATGGATCATGTTCACTGTCACGTCCAGGCGACCAGCACAGCAGCTGCGGCAGCAGGAGAGGCGCCCCATCCATCCATATGTTAAGTGAAGTAACGGGTCCATGTGTGGATGACTGCCTTGACAATCTCTGAGTAGGCACATGTTGCTTTACATCCGACTTGTTCTGTTTTTCTTTTCTTTTCTTTTCTTTCTTGTGTACAGTGTGGACCTGCCAGGGAAGACCTAGCACCCAGCCATCACAGAGAAATGTCATGTTAAGGTTGCACAGAAGACTCCGAGGTTGAAAGCACTGGCTGTTCTTCCAGAGGACCCAGGTTTGATTCCCAGCACCCTCATGGAATCTATCACTCCAATCCCAAGGGACCCAACACCCTCCTCTGGCCTCTGCAGGTACCAGGCATACATGTGATACACAGACATAGATGCTGGCAAAACACCCAAGCACACAAAATAAAATGATGTCACACTGCCTGACTGGATGCTGTCTTATTTTCATTTCCTATCATCAGGCTAAACTAACAGATAAACCAGCATTCTCACAGGTCCCCCAGTTTTCTGCCCCCCTCTGAGCCTCTAAACATGCTATTCATTCCACCTAGTGTACTTACCCCACACCCACCTCCCATGGCAGTTGAAAAAAAAAAGCCTGTTAAAAGCAGCACAAGGTTTACTGTTTACCAGGCTCAGAGTTCTAGGTCACAGGTTCCAGGTCACGGCCCATCATTGTAAAGTTGTCATGGGCAGTCAGGAGCTTGATGCTTCTGATCCAGTCAAGAGCAGAGAGCCATGAAGAAATGCAGGCATGCCAGTGCTTCGCTGAAATCCAGGACCTTTTACCAAAGAATGATGCCACCCACAGCAGATGAGCCTTCCTAATAATCAAGACAGTCCCCCACAGACACATCCACGGGCCAATGTAACCTCGATAGTCCTCACTGAGACTCTTTTCCAGGTGATTCTAGATTGTGTCAAGTTGACAGTCACAAACCGCCACAGACAATAAAGCAGGGTTAGGCTTCTCCAAATGAGACCCCTCATTTTCACAGGTTAGTCCCTCCTCGCCTGCCATTTGACTGGGAATTTTGATATGTAGTCCTTATGCAAGCTATAAATGTTGTCAAGGACCCTCAAAAATAAATGTCCAGGTCCGCATACTCTAGATTTGACCCCACAGTCAATGCTTGGAGGCACCCTGGAGCCAAGATGGCCTTTCAGGGCTGTGATGAATGGAGTCAGAGTGAAAGAGAGCTCATATGACTGCAGCAACCCGGGTCCTCAAAGGGCCTGCGCCACACATGAGCACCGGCTTCAGCCCAGCTGAGAAGAGTCAGGGACTGGCAATTACGGTGTCAGTGGCTCACAAGAAATCTCTCGCCCCATTGAGCAACTGGCACAAGTGCCTGCTTGGCCATTGCTTTGGACTTGGCTCTCCAGTCGGAGCCAGACTAGGGCAGGGTCCCTCCTCAGTATCAAAGTCTGCCCAGCTAGAGAACACAGGCTGATTTCACGGCTGCTTATGGAGCAACTGCCGAGTGAGTCCCCTCCTGGCTAAAGGACAGCAGCCAGTTGCTCTGTCACCACTCACAAAGGAGGTTTGCTTCGGTCCCCACAGATCATCAGAGGCTGAGCTCTGGCGCTTGCCACTTAGCATTCTTTGGAAGTGACCCTTAAAGGAGGGACAACATTGTGAGGACACAAATCTACTGTGTCCCACAACCAGAGAGTACAAAACGCAGAGCATAGAGCCTGCCAACCAGCTTGGGTTTCCACGGCCCTGGTCACCTCCAGTCACTGGAGAGTCCTGTGTGGACACATTCAGAACCCCCCAGCTACCCCCTCCCCCACTGAGGGGGGTGTGTTGGGGGAGGGTCCATCACGTTGGCAAGTGTGTGTTTTACTCACTTCCTGATGGGCACACTAGACTTCCCTGGGTCTTAAATTACTGTGGGGGTCAGGCTTGATGCCTTCAGCAATGTGAGCCACTGCCATGGGCTGTATTCACACTCTTTAACCCCCACCTCAGCCTAATTGTTCCAGACTCACCCCCAGCACTCACTATGTGGCAGGTGTCAGTCATGAGCCCACTGCCCCAGCTCACAGGGCATGACAAGCAGCTGATCAGCTGACCTACATGAATTAACATGAGAGATCATGTCAGCCCATGGCTTTTATCCTGATAAACATGTGTCAGGCTGGTTGCCATGGAGAGGTGAAGGGGTCGGTCACCAGGATCAACCAGGACTCCCTCCTATGACGAGCAAGTCCTAGGGGCTCTGTGAGGAGGCCCGGGCATGCCTGGCATTTTAACTATGCCTAGCTTGCCTACCTGTGAGTTAAAGGGCATATGATGTGTTTATGTTTAAGAGTATGTGTCTGTATATGTGTGTGTTATGCATGTGTGTGTGAAGGAGCACAACTGCACATGAGTATATGGGTATGTGTGTAAATATGTGTATGTGGGCATGAGTATATGGGTGTGTGTGTAAATATGTGTATGTGGGCATGAGTATATGGTGTGTGTGTAAATATGTGTGTGTGAGCATGAGTATATGGGTGTGTGTGTAAATATGTGTATGTGGGCATGAGTATATGGGTGTGTGTGTAAATATGTGTGTGTGAGCATGAGTATATGGTGTGTGTGTAAATATGTGTATGTGGGCATGAGTATATGGGTGTGTGTGTAAATATGTGTATGTGGGCATGAGTATATGGTGTGTGTGTAAATATGTGTATGTGAGCGCATATTTGAGGTGTAGGAATCTCAGTGTATTGGTGCATGTGTGTGTTCACGTGGGAAGTGTGTATGGCTGTGTATTCATGTTTGCATGGGTAGATAGACATATGGGAGTAGGCACGTGTGCAATGGGTGTGTATATGGCTGTATGCACGAGAGTGTGAGCACATGAATACAAGTGTTCTAAACAGAATTCTCTAGAGTAACAGAACAATAAAAATGAGTATATATTAAAATGGGATTTGTTGGGTTGGCTTATATACCATCTGCTCTAGTCCAACAATGGCTGCCTTCCCACTAGACCGGCTGAGAGCTGAGGGCCTGCTCAGTCCATGAGGCTTGACACCTCCACAGCCTCAACCTCATGCTGCAGGCCTGGAGGACCAATGGAACCCTCTGGTTTTCAGTCCACATTGGAAACACAAAGAAACTATCAGGGCAGGGATGCGGCAGCGGTGATGGTGGTGGCCACAGCAGCAACAGCAGAGCAGCTGAACTTGCCAGCAAGTTGCAAAGTCAGTGAGTGACAAAGGTAAGGTCTTCCCTCGGGTCTCCCTTTATGTGGGTTGCTGTTGGAAGGTGCTGCCCAAATTTAGGGTGCATCTTCCCACTTCTGTTAATATGACCAAGAAAAATTCCTCACACACATTCTCAAGAGCTAGCCTCTGTCTAGATAATCCATTCCTCACACACATTCTCAAGAGCTAGCCTCTATCTAGACAATCCATTCCTCACACACATTCTTCAAGAGCTAGCCTCTATCTAGACAATCCATTCCTCACACACATTCTCAAGAGCTAGCCTCTATCTAGACAATCCATTCCTCACACACATTCTCAAGAGCTAACTCTATCTAGACAATCCAGTCCTCACACACATTCTCAAGAGCTAACTCTATCTAGACAATCCATTCCTCACACACATTCTCAAGAGCTAGCCTCTATCTAGACAATCCATTCCTCACACACATTCTCAAGAGCTAGCCTCTATCTAGACAATCCCTCACATGGAAGCCCCTGCCTTGGTTGACTCTAAACCCAGTCAGGTTGAACAACATGAACTATTGTGAATGTGAACCAGTGTGTGATGTAGGCATTTATATGAATGGTTATGCATGTTGTTAGGGAAACCCAGGAAGATGACCTGCTCATGTCCCTGTCTATCCTCTTTGTCATTGTGGCCAAATCTTGTCTCATTCTGACTGATGGCAGCCCTGACAGTACTTACCTGAACCAAGGTAAGGACTGGGTGAGCAGAACTCTCTAGTAATGTCCTTCTCCCTGCAAGCCAAGTTCAGTACAAACTTGCACCCTGAGCACCTGGGTTGAGCTCATACACCCTCCCTCTCAGAGGCCACCTAGTCAGGCTGCGGCATCCCCATAGCCCCTCTCTACACAGCCGTGCAGCCAAGCAGGACTCGGGGTGTGGGCTTCCCTGACCCACTGCCCTTCCCTGAGCAGATTATCAATGGAAAAACACAGCTCATGGGGGGCGATGGTCTAGCCCCAGGATTCCGGGGCTCCCAGGCTCCTTGGTAAGCCAGTCAGGTGTCTGCCGAAACACTGGGCTCTTTATTCTCACTTAACTGAAAACGGCACGCTGCCACAGAGCACATCCAGTCATGGCCCCCTCTTCCCTTAACAGCCACCATTAACCTTTAAAAAGATGCTTCATGAGCCATTTGCCTGAACCTCTGTCTGCGTGCCCGGGTGTAATGAGGCTCAGAAACAGCCAGGCACAGGAGGGGCTGCATGTGAGAGATGTCACAAATGACAGCGGGGCAAAGTAGGTCCCTGGGCTGCCACACAGAGGCCAGGCAGGGCTGTGTACACGACCATGTCAAGGCCCAGGTCTGAACCACAGGGGCCTGGGATGTCCAAGGCCGAGTCTTCTCAAAGAAGTGAGCTCCCCTGAGCCAGAATCATGTCAGTGAAGTCCCACTGCTCTTCAGTTCACAGCCATCTGACAGTCCCTCCATCTCCTGGTGGCACTCGGTCCCTGTGGGCCAGGTTCCTCTAGGCTCTGGCTCACCTGGCCTCTGTCCATAGATGTATTGGTTTAACTCTAGAGGCATGGAAGCAGCCACTAGAATGAACATCGAGAGTAAATGACAAAACCCTCAGAAAAGACAAAGAGAAAAGCAGAGGCAATCCAATAGAATTGGGCACAAGGGAAGAGCCAGAGACTTGAAAAAGGTGACATGAACAGCCTGTACAGATAAAATGTCTCAGCCTCGGGCAGGAAGGTACAATGTCACCAATGTTGTCCAAGCATCTAGGAGAGTAGGACTGTCCCCGGCTGCTGGAGGGAGACTGGGACAACCACTTTTATTTAGAACATATGACTGCTTGGTAATTTTGCCAATCGTGCTGCTTGGGCAATTCCATTCCTCGGAAGGTGGCTGAGGATGGGCTTCCAGAGTACCATGGAGGAAGGCCTGCCACCTTTTAAATGAGATACTCAACCACTCACATGGCTGGGGGTACAGTGGGAGGTGCTGATTTCTCGAGTGTGTATTGGGAGCTGGGGTTATGGTAAAATGGCATTCCTTACCTGGACTGAAATTGAACCCTGCACCCCAAAAATGGAAGCTACCGGTTACAAGGACTTCGCTCGTACAGAGGAGGGATGCATAAGGATTCTCAATGCACTCTTCCTCTGCGACCCAAAGCGGAACTCTTCCAAGTAGCCAGCAGCAGGAGAACAAAGATACATCTCCTGTCCCCTTGCCTCAAGGGACCCCTCGAAGCAGGGATGGTGTGTGCACTACAGAGCTGCAGCAGCAGTATAGATGAAGAGCTAAAACAGACATCTGGACTGCTCAACAGCAGGGTGCTGGCACGGGCTCATGGACGGTGTGATCGCTTCCTATCATGGTTTCAAAGGCAGGGGTGGGGCTGGGCAACATCAGGACTGAGTTCACACTCCCATAATTCACATAAAAAGCCAAGCCTGGGGCTAGAGGGATGGTTCAGCCGAGGCAGACACACAGTGCTCTTGCAGAGGACCTGAGTTCAGCCGCCCGGCACACATACCAGTGGCTCACAACTGCCCACAGCTCCAGCTCTAGGGATCCGACCCACTCTCTCTTGGCCTGCAAGGGTACCTGTGCTCACATGCACAAACTCACACACAGACATCCATGCGCACACATACTTTTAAAGAATAAAATCCTTTGAAAAATAGTCATGTGATCCCAACACTTTAGGGAGGTGGGAGTCAGGAAGGCTGGGCGTTCTGGCCACCAGCTTAGTTCTGGTTTCAGGCAGAGATCTGAGTAACTGAGGCAGAGAGAGAGAGAGAGAGAGAGAGAGAGAGAGAGAGAGAGAGAGAGAAAGCAGGATGCCCAATGTCTTACAATGTCACATTAGATAGGGTTCCTACTGCTGCCATAAAACGCCATTACCAAAAAGCAAATGGAGGTGGGGGGTTGTACTGGCTGGTTTGGGGTCAATTTGATACAAGGAGCCTCAGTTGAGGAAATGTCTCCATGAAAGAATTTTCTCAATTAGTGATCAATGGGGGAGGGCCCAGCCCATGGTAGGTGGTCCCATCCTGGGCTGGTGGTCTTGGGTTCTATAAGAAACCAGGCTGAGTAAGTTAGAGCAAGACAATAAGCAGCTCCCCTCCATGGCCTCTGTGTCAGTGCCCACCTCCAGGATCCGGCCTTATTTGAGTTCCTGTCCTGACTTCTTCAGTGATGAACAGCAATATGCAAATGTGAGCCAAATAAACCAATAGATAGAGATGAGCTGGAAAGGTGACACCAGTGTCTCTCACCTTACAATCTCTCCACCCTCACCCCCACCCCACCCCACCCCGGGCCTCCTCAAAGCCTCAGAAGTCTCTCTCATTGGCCTGATTTCAGTCACATGCCCATTGCCAGACCTATCATAGTGGGCAGGAGACGGTAAGGAGCCATTTGGTTCAGGAACAAAGGCAAGGCTGTTCCCAGGATGCCACTCTCAAGAATGTGGGCTGGAAGAAGCAATAGCTAAGGACTGAACTGGGAAACAGAAAGAATACACACACACACACACACACACACACACACACACACACACGTTCAGACAGAGACGTCTTGACAATCTGAGCCCATGTGAATGGGTGATTCTGTGTGTCAGTACGCCTGGGCCATGGTGCTGACATGTGGTTAAACATTGTTTTAGATGGCTCTGGGACACTGGGCCAGATTAACATCACAGCACTGGTCTTTAAAGGAAACAGATTGCCTTCCATACTGTGGCAGGGCCTTATCCAATCAGCCGCAGGCCCGACTAGAAGAACAGACTGAGCCGCCCTCCCTCAGGGTTTGACTTTGGATTTGAGCTTCGGCGTTGGCTTGTCTCTGGTTCTCCAGTCTGCCAGCCCACCCACAGATTTTGGACATGGCACTTTCCATAACCACATGAGCCAATTTCCTAAAAGAACCCTTCGTGTGTGTCTCTCTCTGACACAGGCTCTATACTCCATGCTGGCTTCAAACTCAATTATGTAGTCAAGGATGACCTTGAACTCCTATTCCTCCTGGTTCTATTTCACAAATGCTAGAACACGAGCCAGGTTTATGTGATCCCAGGGGTCAAACCCAGGGCTTCGTGCATCTAGGCAAGCAATGTACCCACTGAGCTGCATCCACCCCCACCTACCCATAAAATAAACACACACACACAGGTCAGCCCTCTGGAGAGCCCCGTTTAGGACACTGCCCTGGGTTCATCACTCACCAGGGTCTTCCATAAAGCATTATCTGGCCAATGGTTGCTCACCTCTGGCTGTACCCAGCTCTGTGACAGACTTAATCCATTTCCATCTGGTGGCATTTTCCTCAGGGAAAAGGCCATTTGACAGATTGGAGCTGCCACCCCACCCCCGCCTAACTCACTTTCTCTTTCTCTAATGTTGGTTTATGCTCATTTTAGAAGCCCGGATGTGGAGAGGAAATACAAGGCCAAGTAGAGGACAAATGAAAAAAAAATGATACTAGGATATAAAGAGTTCGTGTTTTAGAGTGTGTGTGCGTGCGCACGCATGTGCGGATACAGCATGCTGATCGATACTATCTTTTGAAGAGGGAGGTTGGTTCCTGACAGAGCTATGGGGAGGATGCCCCAGAGAGGACCCTGGCACAGACGATGATCCGGCCCTGCCTCCTGAGACTGCACTCAGCACTGTCCGTTCACCCTGGGCTCTGATTTCACCTGACTGGCTGATGAGCCTGGACAGGCTCTCCTGATCACACCCTGGCCTGGCTCTTGCACCTCAAGGGGACCCAGGATGCCCCAGTTCTTCTGTTCCCACTTCTGCACACTCCCCCTCTTCCTGCCTTGAGACTAAATACAGCACCAATCACCTGCCACCTGAGAACATCGACCCAACACCCGTGACCCAGGAAGGGCACACAAGTCTAGAGCTCTAGAAGGGTTCTTCTGGGACATTGTGGGATGGCAAAGTATCTCCAAGGAGCCTCCACAGGACTTCAGGGGTCTCTGAAGTAATGAGAGGAGCATCCGGGGAGCCCCTCCAAGGCTGGGACATAGAGACTTATGGGGACATGGAGCAGGTGAGGGGCAGCACTCAGGCTCTGGCCCTGGTACCTTGACTCGATTCTCGGCTGAGATTCTACCTCCCCCATCTCCCACAAACAGTCATGTGACCAGCTGCTCCCTCTTGTCCTGGACTTCCTGCCCACTGTGATCTGAGGGCTCATGGTTCTGCCCCTCCTGGAGCAGGGAGTTTTGGCAGCTGGGTTGATTTGCAAATCTACCAGGAGGGCCTCTGGGGCTGACAAATGGGCTACAGAGAGCATCTCTCCCAACCCAGGTCACACACACACACACACACACACACACACACACACACACACACACCACTAACTCTATCCCCAGGAAAGCCATCTCAAAGGAGATTAGATTCCCCACACCTGCAGGGTCACGTCACGCATCAGTTCTCTGAAATGAGACAGGGACACTCAGGTCCCAGCCCCACCACTCGGATCCCACTGTTGCCTGGGGGAGAGGGTGCGTTGAAGGGGCTGTGATCAAAATGGTAAATTGCAGCTGACACAGGACCCAGCCAGATGCCTGTGGCTTAAATGGTTTAACACAGAAATGGGAACAGCTCTAATCGGCCTCCTGAGAACCGTGAAGCAAGCTTGGGGCTCTTGGCACAACCCTGGGATGGGGCTGCAGAACTGAGGATGGGGACAGAGTGGGGGTGCCACACACACAGAGCTGTAAACATGCCTCGGCCTGCAGGCCCCCACACTCAGGAGGCTGCCAGGGTGAGTGCGACAGCCAGGAGCCAGATGCTAGCCACCTGCCACCTCAGACGCCATCCCAGAATTTCTGCAAAGTCAAAGACCAACTTCTGAGTCCCAAGAAGGGCCTGTGCTTGGGTTTGGCACAGAGCAGCTGCAGTCCCCGCATCTGGAACGCTCTGGGGATGATTGACTGCCTGTCACACTCTGTACTTTGATGGCCCCTGGACAAATCCCCATCTGTTCTGGGGAAAGTGAAACAAGGGGCCACTTCGTACAGTGGAATCTCTGAAACCAAACTACAAAGTATATCAGATCAGATTGGCAAAGCCAATGCTCTGTGAGACACGGTGAGCACTTGGGAATGATGACAGACCCAGGCTCAGAAAGTGGTGTGGTGCACTCCTCATTCAGAGTCTAAACTCACCCTGTGGCTCAGGCTGTTAGAATTCATACTAAGAAAGCTTCTTGCTGGCTGTGGCGGTTCACACCTGTAATCCCAGCAGAGGCAGAAAGACTGTGAGTTGGAGGACAGCCTGGTCTACATAAGACCCTGTCTCAGGAACAAAGAAAGAAAGGTAAAGGAGATGAAGACAGGGAGGGAGGGAGGAGAACCCAGGAGACATCTCAGGCAAGTGTTTGAGATAAGCATAAAAGCAAGAGGTCTCTCCCTAGCAACCATGGAAAAGCTGGACATGGTGCAGGGCTGGGGAAGCAGATAGTGGGGGGAAGGGATACCCGGGTTTGTTGGGCAGTTGGTATAGCCTAATTGGCAAGTTTCAGATTCCAGAGAGAGACATTGTTTCAAAACCCAATGGTGTAGGAAGGCTTCTGAAAAATGACACCCAAGGTTGACCTCTACTTGTAGCACATACACCTGAAAACACTCACACACACACTCACACACACACACACTCACACACAGAGAGAGAGAGAGAGAGAGAGAGAGAGAGAGAGAGAGAGAGAGAGAGAGAGAGAGAGAGAGACTCACTCCTCACTGACATCATATAGATGCTCATGGCAGCACTGTTTATAAAGCAAAATTTAAAACATTGCAAATGTTGAAAACAAGGGAATGAAAAGAGAGACAATGGGTCAGAGGACATGGGGGTCTTGTTGGTCTCTTTAAAATACATGATGTCATTCTAGAATAACTCAGAAAATGACCATGCTGATAGAAAATAAGTGTTAGATCTATCACTGTGCTCATCATGACCTCACCCCTGCCCCTCACCCAGCACACACCTATATTCACAGAGGCACACAAAAATGTTCCTGGGAAATACCCTTATCTGTGGGTGGTAGAATTAGTTACACTGTGAGGGGGGATGTTTATTGATATAAATTATTGATACAAATTTAAGGTCAATTTTATTATATGTATATTTCTACTCTTGTTTAGGTATTGTGTTTATACAGCTCATTTAAAATGTAATGTATAATTAAATACAGATTATAGATAGTCACCTGCAATAGCCAAAACTTTTATTTTAGGCTTACTAGATACACAGAGATATATTTCAAATGGATAGGTATTCTTCAAAACCTTTCAAAGACCTACAGAATATGGAATTTTAAATGGTTTATTAGGATTTTTTTAATGACAATGAGACAACTGCTCCTGGCAGTACCAATTACATCAGAGAGGAAGATGGGCATCAAAGAAATTCATTTTGGAGTTTGCCTTCAACATGGCAGGAATTGCCATTTGCTCTTGTCTGGACTGATTGACAGCATGCTGTCCAAACTTGAACAAGTAGGTTACAAAGAAAAGTGACTGCTGAGCTCACCAAGGGACAGGATGGTCCTTCAAAGTTCCTGCTTCAAAAAAGTATCAAAAAGTCTGCCAGACATTCTGGGCCTATAGGCTGAAGATGGATGCCCCAATGTTACAGAGGAACTTTGGGTGACTGTCCAGGCAGCGAGATATCTCTGTCAATGCTAGAGTTTATATATTATCCTTCTGAGATCTTTGATGGAGTTGAAGACAGATAGTTATGGTTTTCCTTAGTTGTGATAAAAGATAAGTTACATATAAATACATAGCTTAATAGAAATGGGTTAATAATTAAGAGAGAGCTAGCAAATAAGAAGCCTGATCCATTAGCCAAACAGTTTATGATTAATATAAGCCTCTGTGTGTTTATTTGGGACTAAATAGCTGTGGAACTGGGCAGGACAGAACCTCCATCCACAACACTGCGTCTTAATTTTCTTTCTGTGTGTCTCAGGACACTCAAAATTTTTCTTAAAAAAAGGCTAATCTTTTACAACCAGAAATATAAATATTTTCCAAACACGGTGGCCAGCTACTCAGGATGCAGGCACGATAGTAGCTTCACTCACCACAATGACAAAATGCTAGACAGAAGCAACTGATGAAAGAAGGGTTTGATTTTGGCCCCTGGCTGAGAAGGGAAGGCATAGAGGAGTTCACGCTGGCAGAACCTGTGGCTGGGACTCCTTAGACCTCCGCAGAACAGGAAGCAGGAAGATCTGTGACTCCCACACCCCCAGTGACACACCTCTTCCAACTGGACTCCACCCAGAGGTTCTACAGTCTCTGGAACAGCATGCCCATGGGGGCGGGGTAAATGTTCAGTGAGTGAGCCTATGGAAGGCTTTTCACATCCAAACCACAGCATCACGCCCTGATGGTAGTCTATAAAATATAGGGCTGCTCACTAAAACACACAGCTATTTTAGTGACTGATACTGGGTTTAAGAATTTTGTTTAAGACAGAGTCTCATGTAGCCCAGGCTAGATTCAGACTAGCTGTGTAGCTGAGGGTGACTGTAAACTCTGGAGTACCAGGATTTTGAAGGAATGTGCCACCACACCCAGTGTGAGTGGTCATTTTAGTTGCCATGGAAACAATGGCATCGTGGCAGATCATTTTGGGGGATCGATCATTCATCCACCATCTCTTCTGGTGAAGCAACTAGTCGAGCACGGAGGAGAAGGGTCTAGTGAGCATTTTGCTCTCAAATTGAGGTCTCCTCTCTGCTCGTGTAAGTCAAGGGCCTTTTCTTCTCTCCATCAGCCCTGCCGTCAGCCTGCTCGAGAATGCAAGCTATAATCCCACCATGCAGAATGACCTTTAAAAACTTAATAATGAGTTTTCTTTTCCCCTGATCTTATCACAAGGCTACACGTGCATATTCAAACTACATTCTGTCTGGCTGAGAGTCTGGAAGAAGCACGGGACCTCCTAGCTTGCCTGGGTCTCTCTCTGCTTCCACAGGATTGGTTTCTGTCAGCCCAGGGAAGGGCCCAGGCTCTGGCCTGATGCTTATCTTGCCCTCTGCTGAGGGTGCCTTTCCACAGCCTCCAGTCCTCTCAACGACATGGCTATCCCAGCAGGATGTTCCTCAGTTCAGGGAACAGAGCTGCCCTACCTTCACCAGGTACAGGCTGCACACCTACCTGACACATGTCCCGCCCATCCTCTGACTTTCCCTAGCTGATTATTTCCCATTCTGACTCTGGAACCACTTCTGAGGCAACTCATCCCTGTATCACCTGGACTTGGCTTTGGTTTGGTCATCACATCCTAACCTTGACCCTGCTTCCTGACCCGGAAGTTATCTCATTCTACACTCAGTTCCTTAATGCAACCACTTGCACTCCCATAGATTATCCTGTAGTTTGTACTCATTTGGCCATTATCTTTCTTCTCTGTAGAACATGAGCCCATGAGCCTGGCGGTAGACTCCCAACACTCAGGAGGCTGAGGCAGGAGGATGGCAAATTCAAGAGCATGCTGGGCTACAGACTGAGTTGAGACAGTGTCACAATATAAAAAGGTGAAAAATAGGGCAGGGGATGTGGCTGAGGGGTAAAGTGTTACCTAGGATCTATGGTTTCCATTGCTGTGATAAAACACCACGACCAAAGCAACTTGGCAAGGAAAGAGTTTATTTGACCTACACTTCCACATCACTGTTCATCACTGAAGGAAGTCAGGACAGGAACTCAAGCAAGGCAGGAACCTGGAGGCGGGGCTGATGCAGAGGCTATGGAGGGGAGCTGCTTACTGGCTTGTCCACATAGCTTGCTCAGCCTGCTTTCTTATAGAAGCCAGGACCACCTGCCCAGGGATGGACCCACCCACAATGGTCTTGGCTCTCCCTATCAATCACTAATTAAGAAAATGCTCTATATCCTGTCTTAGTTTGGGTTTCTATTGCTGTGAAGAGACACTGTGACTATAGCAACTCTTATAAGAGAAAACATTTAATTGGGGCTGGCTTATGGTTTCAGAGGTCTAGTCCATTGTCATCATGGCAGGAAACATGGCAGCAAGCAGGCAGACCTGGTGCTGGAGAGGGAGCTGAGAAGTCTACATCTGGATCTGCAGACAACAGAAAGAGAGAATGACACTGGGCCTGGCTTGAGCTTCTGAGACTTCAAAGCCCACCTCTAGTGACACATTCCCTCCAACAAGACCACGCCTACTCCAAAAAGGCCATCCATTCTGATAGTGCCACTCCCTATGAGCCTATGGGGGCCATTTTCATTCAAACCACCAAACAGCAGGGTTACATAGCGGCATCTTCTCAATCGAGGTTCTCTCCTTTCAGTTAATTCTAGCTTGTGTCAAGTAGACATAAAACTAGACAGCACAATATGCAAGGCCGGCCCTGGGTTCAGTTCTCCCTCCCAAATTATTTTCGAATATTAGCAGTGAACAAATCCATCCGGGTCTCTTGTTTCCCAATATATTGCTGCAGCCATTGATGGTCTCACTGATGACAGTGACCTACCTCAGCAAGATAATGCTATGAAGACACACCCAACACCAGCTGCAGTAAACCACCTGAGCTGCCGTGTCCATCCCACCCTTAAGGCACAACTGGCTCCAAATTCACATCAGGACTCACCTCACACCCCATGGAAGTTTGTTTCCTGTTGGTGTCAGGAAGAAAAAGCAAGTAAGAGTTCAGGATTAATCCCACCAAATTCAAGCCGTGGGCTTCCCTTCTGTGCTACCCTTGCTCAGAGCACCCAGTCTGTCACCCTCAACAGAGTGATCTAAGCCCTCGTGAGAGGTCTGGCATGGGAGAGAAGAGAAAGTGCTCTCATTTCCCCCTCAGGGCACAGAGGATGACACCTCCCCTTCACTTGTCAGACCTCAAAGTAGATTCTGCTGGAAAGGTCTAAGATCTGATCGCAAAGAAGGGATTCATGAGTAAGACCCCCCAAATCTGGCCATGCCAGTGGAACAGTTCACTCCATGGTCTCTGAGGAAAATTCAAATTGTAACATGAAAAATAAAAGACCCAGAGACTGATATTGGGGTTCAAACTCCAAGCTGAAGAACAGAAAAGCAAAGTAATGGGCCACTAGCTTCTTACCTCTACCTCAGGCTGAATGGGCTGATCCTGTCTCCAAGAGCTATCCCAAACCTCGGACTGTAACCTCTCCTCAGCGTGGCTGGAGAACAAATGCCTGACACTGAGACCTTGCTCCTGTCTTAAATACCTCCTTAATGCTGGGATTAAAGGTATGTGATCCCAGGTGCTGAGATCATCTTTGTGTGAGCTGTTTCTCTTTAGGACTGAATCAATCTTGTGTAGATCGGGTGGCCTTTTAATCCTGAGTCCTAGGACTAAAGGTGTGTATCACCACCTCCTAACCTCTGGCTGCTGTGATTAAAGGTGTATATCGCCATTGCTTGAGCTCTACAGCCTGAGGCTGACTTTGCTTTCCTGAACCCTCAGGCAAGCTTTAATAAATCATAAATAATATATCACTACACCAAATAACAAAAAAAAATTCAGAGCTTCTCATTTAAGATCCCAGCCATGCGTGGGGCCAGGGCCTTTTGAAGCATGCTCGATTTATCTTCAGCAGGGGAGTGGAGAAATGATCACCAGGAACTGGGATGCAGTTTGGTCAGAGGAGTATTTGCATGCTGGAGACCCTGGGAAATCCTAGCACTGAGAAGATGGGCACAGAAGGAGCAGAAGTTCAAGGTCAGAATTGACTACATGGAGAGCTACAGATAGCCTGAATCATGAGAGAGAGAGAGAGAGAGAGAGAGAGAGAGAGAGAGAGAGAGAGAGACCCTGCATGATGATCACATATAATTTCTCTCTGGGTCACTCCCTCCGCCCACTGCCCACCAAGGTCTAAGAAAAATTTTCTCCTGTATTGTGTTTTGTGTCCCAGCTTGTAGTGTCCAGATGAATGTGGGACTCTAACCTGTCACAGGTCCTCTTATTAGTGCTAAGATGGGATCACATAAGTCACTGTCAATATCAGGATGGGGTGTGGCCTTGACCCTGGCTCTGGAGCTGACAGTCCTATGAAGGTGAGATGATGCCAGCTTGTTGAACACACTGAGTCCACGCCCCCCACCCACCCAATGTATCCAGTCTTGTCTGAGCATGCTCTGAGAGTCTCTCCATCCTCCTCGCCCAAGCAGAGACACAGCTTCACAGGTGACACTATCACATCTGTGAAGTCTCCCTCCTCGTCACAGAAAATCCACACCACAGCCAAAACTTCTCTGGAGTTCCAGCAGGGTACCAGAGGAGGCCTTCCTAGGTAGTGTTTTCAATGAGAAGGATCGGGGAGGTTGAGGTCACAGAGCTCTGAGGAGCAGGGGAGGGAGAACTGAGACACTCGGCTGTTGAAGGAGAAAGCAGAGTATGTCTCTCCCTAGGTGAGGCTGAATGGAACTGTTTGGAGCAATGCAGTCCTGAAAGGGCCAAACCAGTGTGTGCAGAAAAGTTGTCTAGCCGCAGAGTGGCAGGGACCTGGGGACCAGGCATAGAACAGGACAGAAAGCCACATTGTGGTGACAGGGACACCCAGAAGGCAGTGGGGGGAGGGTTCTGAAGAAAACCCCACAAAATCCTAGGCTTCAGCACTGATCTACAGGTCCCATGAAGAACCCAGGCAGGTCATTTTCCTCTAAGGTGCTCTGGTGCTCTGGTAAGTATGTCTGGCTTACACCTAAATGCCCAGATGTAACAACAACAGCAGTGATGCTCCCTGAGAGGGCACTGTGATTTAGCACCTCCCAGGGTTCTAGCCCACAGCCATGTAGTGACAGTGGGCACAGTGAGAGGCTTCATACAGAGCCTCATCAGACCTGTACAGTTGTTAAGAAACCTGATCTCAACTTGTCCAGATAAGGAGGGCAGGGGACTTCCCCAGGTCCCAAGAAGGACCTGTGTCATGAGGATTGCACCATGGGCTTCTGTGACAGCCTCAAGGCAAGTGTCACCCTCATTCCAGTTCCCTGACCTCAGTCCCCAGAACTATCTTCAAATGGAAGGACTGGTCCATGACAGGTGGGAGCCACGGCAGATTCGCTGTGAGGACGCATTTGGACTTCACATTGCATAAAAGAACCTACAAGTACATCTACGCTGCAAGTAGCTGGCACGAGCTTTTAACAGTGTGTTTGTTCTGAGTTAGCCTCTAACCCAGGTGGCACACTGCCAGGAGGAGCAACGGGCTCAGTGGGCCTGGGCACCCTGGGGATATGCACAGAGACTATAAGACAGTGCTGTGCAGGGGTCCATAGGAAAGAGCACGAGCACAGCATGTCTCAGAGACAGGCTGGCCCCCGACCAGGGGCATTGCTTGCATTTGTTCCTACTTCCTGCATGACCCTGGCTGGAGATGAGATGTAAGACTGCAGTGTTCACCCTGTCTCCTTGAATCACCTGCGATGCATTGGCTGGCCCTCTCCCAGAACTCAGACCACACGCACTGGCTCTTTCACCGTGCCCTGTCCCGGAAGCCCTCTCCAGACAGGGCCTGCTGTGGCTTTGCAGTCCCCACCCCATCCTCACTCTATACCCAGGCCTAAGACAATCTTGAATTATGACATTTTTATAGCGTCTTCCTGCTTTGTGACTCCTGGCATGAAGGCTAACTCACATGATATGGGACTTACTTCCCTTAAAAATAAGTAAATAAATAAATAAATAAATAAATAAATAAATAAATGTGCGATTCCTTCGTCTCTGAACTGACAGCAGGGCCCCCACCATGCTATCTGTGTTGGCTACCCCTCCTAATGAGGTACATTTCCAGACCCGAGGTTTCAGTCTCCCTTTTCAGGGCCCCTGTCATGACCATCTGTGGCCATGATGCCCTAAACTCTCCTAATGAAGTCCTTCTGGGGGTAATTTGTATCTGCTTCCTTCCTACTGAATCATTTTGTGTTGTTTATCTCTTATTACGTGTACAGCAGCTTTTATTATTTATAACACTTTGTAAATAAAGCTCAATTTACAGACTCAATCCTGACATTGGTGGTGACAGCCAAGGCGGGCTCCTGGAACCCAGTTACAACACTCTAGTGGTTATAGCTCTGCTTCTCCAGTCTCCAGTGCAAAGGCCTGTGCAGAGGATCTGGGGTTCCCTCGGCTTCACTGAGCTCAGCCTCCCTGACCACCCGAGCTGATGACAACTGGGCGGTGGAGTGGGGATGGGGGAGAGCAGACACTCGGGGAGTTTGTCTGCTTGTGTAAGGTAATTTAAAATATTGCTCACTTAGCCGGGCAGCACTCAGGTGGCAGAGGCAGGCGGATCTCTGTGAGTTCGAGGCCAGCCTGGTCTCCAGAGCGAGTGCCAGGATAGGCTATAAAGCTACACAGAGAAACCCTGTCTCAAAAAAACAAAACTTAAAACTAAAAACTAAAAAAAGGACATGCCTGCCACTTAAAACCAAAAGAGGTGAAGGACTTCACATATTTGAGAGCCTCATGCCAAGTGAAATGGCCAGACACAAAAGGTCATGGACATGTGTGACTCTGTGTCTATGACACCTCCCAAATCACCATGTCCAGGGGATCAGGAAATAAGTTGGTGATTGTGTAGGACAACTGTGTGATGGTAAACAGTCCTGATGGGCACAGGGCGACAACTGTTCTAGAATTACAAAAGTGGTGATGAACTTAAAATCTTGTAAATATTAAAGACCAGCCTGGTCTACAGAGGGAGTTCAGGACAGTCAGGACCACATGGTGAGACCCAAAAACTTCAATTATATTCCTTTGTAGAGTAGATTTTATATTAATTTTATCTCAATATATTTTTATGTTTTTAATCCTTTTATTTTTACATATGTATTGGTATTGTGCCTGCATGTGTGTCTGTGTACCATATGTTTGTCTGATGCTGGAGAAGGTCAGGAGATAGAGTCAGATCCCCTGGAGCTGGGATTCCAGACAGTTGTGAGTCATCGTGTGTGTGCTGGAAATCAAACTCCAGTCCTCTGAGCCATCTCTCCAGTCCCTAGAGTCATGATTTTTAAAAGGAATCTAAGAAAACGAAAGATTTGGTCTGGTCTAGAAAAGTCAGGCTAGCTCGTGGGCCTTTTTTTTTTCTGTATCTCTTGCTCTGCCTCAGTTCTGTGTAAGGAATCCAGGACTCACACACTTGAGGCTCACGCTCCACCACTCAGCCATGCTGGGCTCTGCGAGTCCTCATTTTGTATGGAGAAGGGGCCTGGGCCCCACAGTCATCCTGTTCTCACATTCTGCAATTGTCCAGAGGAATGTAAGGTGCCCAGGGACATTCTCACTGGCCAACAGATGGGCTGAGGTGCAGTCAAGGTCCTCAGCCACCAGACAATGTGTGAGATCAGGCTCTTGACACAGTGGTTGAAGGTGGGGTTACCATGTGTGAAATACAGGAGCTGTGACGGTCAGAGTGCAGCATCTCCCACTCTAAGCTGGGATCTTGGGATGCATCCCCTGGAGGACTGCCACCATCCTTTTCACTCAAAAACTCAGGGTTCCAAGAAAGAACATGTGACAGACCAGCGCTACACCAATGCTCCTGCCTCAGGAAGCCAGGGGTCAGTGGAGGTGGGCAGTGCCACTGGGGACACTCCTGCAACTCCTACAGTTAGACAGAGAACCACGAAAGAACTCTTCAGCATCGTGGAGGAGAAGTGGATGGTGGCAGCTGGGAGCCATCTCTGCCCCTCAGTGAGCTTTGAATGTCAGGCCTATGGCTCAGTGTCCCTCTAGAGTGACAGAGGCAGGACACAGATCTTTGTATAGAAAAGGCAGGTTCCCAGGGCCGTCTCTAAGACTAAATTCCAGCTGAAAGGTCACAACGTGGTACATTTGGAGTTCTTGGGTTTCGTGCTGAATAACTAGATGAAATCATTTTCACAAGAAAATTGAAAATTACAGGTTCTGAGAGCAACTCACTGGAGATGCGGTTGCAGAGCAACAATGTTGCTGTCATCAGATCACCTTTGGTCTTCACTGTGCTACCAGCATGGGGCTCCATGGTCAGAACAATGAGGCCCCTGGAAACAGCTGCTCCAGTTGCCCACCGGGGCTCTCATTCCACTGCAGGCACCCTGAAACTGCTGGCAAGCAAAAAGAAATAGAGCCCAGGCCCTGGCAGCCTTTACTTGTGTGGACACCAAGAAGAAGGGGAGTGTGCAGAGCTGGGAACAGGAGAAGGGGCTGTCCTGGGCCTCCGGGGGTGTCCTGTGCCTCCTGGCTGGTGCAAGAGCCAGTCCAGGGTAGCAGGTGTGATCACAGACTCCACAAAAACCGAGTCAAAGTCAAAGGCAGAAGGTGGGGCGGCCCTGTTTGCCTGACACTTTTTTAAAAATATTTAGGTGTTTATTTTGTGTATATGAGTGCTTTGTTTTCATCCATACCAGAAGAGGACACCAGATCTCATTACAGATGGTTGTGAGCCATCATGTGGTTGCTGGGGATTGAACTCAGGACCTCTGGAAGAGCATCCAGTCAGTGCTCTTAACCGCTGAGCCATCTCTCTGGCCCTTCCCTGACACTCTTAAGTAGCTTCTTAGTCACAGGGACACAGGTCAGGACCTGGCACCACAGACAGGCTCATATATCACCTGTTCCTTCACGAGCAGCACCAAGCTCCAATTTTCCTGATGGGAAGTTGATACAGGAGGGAGAGGATGTCTGTGAATCTGAAATCAGGCTATTTACCTGCCAGGGACCTTGAACTGGAGATTGCCCTTCCCCACAGTGGGCCAGGTGGCCAGCATGGCAGGAATGCAGTCAAGCTACACACATGGGCATCGAGAGAGCGAGCTGGGGAAGGCAAGGAGACAATGCCAAGCCGAGAGGCTTCAGGGGTCATCGAGAGAGAAGGTGTCAACAGTTGAGCTCCACAAGAGATAGAAAGGAAGGGCCACACTGGGGACAGAGGTCATTAATTGGCAGTGGGCAGGCTCCAGACTCTGCAGGAGGGAAGCTCATCCCGACAGGGCTCAGCATGCTTTATTCTGTCTCAGGAGCCATAATTTCCAGATGATGCCTCGGGATGGATCCTTCAAAGACGATGGATGACCTCAGGAGGCTCAGGTGATGTTTCCTTCTCAGGCAGAAGAGGGAAGGTGGTGACAATCCGGCTCTTTTGAATAGAAAAGCATTGTTCAAAGACAATGTCACCGAGTTTGTAAGAACGAAGGCAGCCTAGGAAATAGATGTGACTTGTCTTCTTCACAAATAAAATTTAATTAAGGGAATCTTCAGCGGGTCTTGCCATGCAGTCCAGGGAAGGCGACAGGCTGAGGAATGAGCCTCCTTGAAATGCAGCCACCACTTGTCACCCCTTAATTATTCAGTGTCCCTGTTGCTGTTTTACTTACTTTTTGTGATCCTTTTGGACACCTGTGTTCCTTGTGTTACATAAGGAAACAGTTAACTCTCCTAGTCATGGTTGTAGGCAGGAGGACTGTTTGTACCCCCTTCAGCTCTAATAATTTCAGAACCATGCGGGGACATAATTATGGCCACGAAGTCATTTGCATGGGCAAGCTAAGAACCTCTGGGTCCCCACAGAAACAAGCAGCTGGAAATCCCTAGGCCAGGCACTTCCTTCTCACCCTGGAGGCCCCTTTAGCAGCCCCTGGGTCCCCACACATCCTGGTGCCCTGTATCCAAACCTAGAGCAAACCCCCTTCCTCTCACCACTCCATCACAGCACTTCCAGAGTCCCCGCTGCTTGGACAGAGAGGACTCTACAACATCCCAGGACTTTTGCACATACTGTTCCCTCCTGCTGGTCTATTTCCCTGTCCCGACCATTCACTCAGGTTCCTCAAGGAAGCTGGTTTCCTGTCGGGTCTCAGGTGAGTTTTGCCACCTCAGAGATCGGTCCTAGTCCCCATCCTCCCCAAACTTCCGGCTCTGGCTCGGGTCAGGCTCACCCACTGCTCCTCCTATTACAAGGCACCTTCCATCCCAGTGAATGGAATGACCCAGCCAAGCTCACTTGGGGTAAATACGTCAAAATCAGGTGCAGGAGTCCCCAGCACAAGTCTCCGACCTTGGCACGACCTGAAAGCAGCCATAACTACTGATGCCTCTCTGCAGCTGCAGACCTGCAGGGTTTTGATATTTCTTCCCCTGGGGTTGGTTAAGGTTTGACGATTGTCCATCAGCCATGGGCATGGCTTCAAAAGACACTTTTCTGGAGTGCAAACAACCCACCCATGACTTTGGTTTGTCTGCTGATTCGGAACAGGTTTAACCCTAGAGCAGCCGAGTGACTCTCAAAGCTGGTGCTATCAGCTTGAGGCCTTGTCATTGGGTCTGGGCCTTGTGGTGAGGCTGAGGGCCTGTGGATGCTGGAGATGTGGAGGAAAAACAAAATGAGGATGGAGTTGATACAGAAAAATAAAAACCGTTCTGACAGAAGGCAGACCTAAACAAAATGTTTCCCTAAGTAGAACCGAGCAGAATCTGATTCAAAGGTTCAAGTGCCAAAGGTGTCTGGCCTTTTGTCCCATTTCAGGTGCCCGTCAGGTCTTACAGCCATAGTGCTCAAAGCAGAGGTGACCTTCAGTGTCTGCAAGGTAACCAGACAACTATTATCAGTCAGAAGCGCCATCTGTAAGGCAGCTGCCGAGGGCTCATGGTATGCCGCTCTGTGCAGCCTCCGAGATGGGCAAGGCTTACGTTAGCTCAGTGCAGGCAGAGTTAGATTTATTTAGGTTTTTCCTTAGTAGCCCCAATCCTTGCTGGTCATATACACAGCATACTGACACTTAGTGGTTGAGCTTGCTTTTTAGTTAGAAGAGACTCACAGTAAGCATTCTGGCCCATGATGCTCTCCGTTTTGGTCTGTTTTGTTAGTTTTTTGAGACAGGGTTTCTCTGTGTAGCAATCCTGGCTATCCTGGAACTCACTCTGTAGACCAGGCTAGCCTTGAACTGTAGACCAAAGATCTGCCTGCCTCTGTGTCCCGAGTGTTGGGATTAAAGGCGTGCACCACCACAAGCAGCTGCTCTCCAGTTTTTTGACAAAGCCGTTGAAAGCATGCTTTAGCAGGTAACAGGTGAAGGCCCCACCTGTTGTTCACTTAAATTGGTCCCTGATGGTCTCAGTGTGAAGAACTTCCACAGGACAAAGAGTCAAAGGTTGTCCTTTGTCACAATACCTGTTCCCTGTTTGAGTTATCTGATTTTATTTCCCCCAGCTTATTAATATGAAAGAATGTCAAAGCTATAGAAAGCATTAAAGAATGATAGACTAGGGGCTGGAGAGATGGCCCAGCAGTTAGGAGCACGCACCACCCTTGCAGGGGACCCAAGTTCAGTTCGCAGCACACATATCTGGCCATTCATAACTGCCTGGAATTCCAGCTCCAGGGGCATCCAATGCCCTCTTTTGGCTTCTTTGGCAACTACAATGTCATGCACATACTCACATGTCGATATACAGGAATGCACGTCATTAACAAGATGAAATACTAAACTGATGAGAACAGATACTATTCATTTTAGCCAAAAGTGCTAGCATGAATATCCACTGCTGGTGGGGCAGGGGGGAAGAGGAAAAGAGAGAGAGAGAGATCCTCTTGCTGTGGGATATTTATACACTGTGTGAAGATGTACGGCTATGATTGGCTTAATAGAGATCTGAATAGCTAATAGCTAGGCAGGAGGCATAGGTGGGACTTTGGGGCAGAGAAAGAAAGAGGAGGAGGAATTTAGGCTTGGGGAAGAAAGAAAAAGAGATGCCAGGGGCCAGACAAACAGACAGACAGACACAGAGGAAGCAGTAAAGTAGGACATACAGAATGGAAGAAAGGTAAAAAGCCTTGAGGCAAAGGTAGATGAAGAGAAACAGGTTAAAATAAATTAAAAGAACTAGTGGGACAAGCCTAAGCTCAGGCCGAACGGAGGGCCTGGCTTCCTCCAAGACCCTCCCTGGGCAAGCTAACATCTTGCACACAGCAGAGCTCTGTTGAAAGCCAGATGCCCTGCAGGCTCTGGAGACTGGGAACTGGGAGTAACTCTTGTCTCTAGAGATGGAGAGAACGCACTCAGGCGGCCCCAGTCTTCAGGGCCTCAGATATTCAAGTCCAGCAGAGGAAGGAAAAAATGTTACATGTCCGTGGGCTTCCTTCTCCTGATCAGACCAGAAGGACCAGTTTTGGAAACACCTGAGACTAGGATTGAGCTTAGGGGCAATTTCTGGGCTCTTGATCGTCCCCTTGAGTTAGATGACTGCTGTAATAGGGACTATTACAGTCACAGCCGCCATCAGGACTCTTGGCCACAACCACAAAGGGCATCTCTTCAGAAGCCTCCGCAAATAGAAAGCAAAACAGAAGGTGTTATTGGCAGGGTGAGCCAGCAATAGTCATTGCTTGCTTGTCTGGTGGGCTTTCCATGTTTATAAGGATTACAGGACTACAGGAATTCATAGACACAGGGGTGCACACCAGTTTGCTTGTTTTATAGTTAATACTAGTTATGTTTGGAAGCAGAGAAAGAGAGGGAAGAGCCCATAGGTATCCAGAGTAAACAACTTCCACATGACTCCATGTGTTCAAATATACAGCCATGTCTGGGCCAGACGGGGCTCACCCCGAGGACCATCTGGCCTCCCATAGTGGGGAAGGTAGGCTCATTCGTCTGAGACTGAAACAGAAAGCAAGTCAGGAATGACAGGGGGCTCTGAGCCCGTCTCAGAGGGTAACATGATAAAGAGGGCAGGATGCCGGCTGAGCAGAGGATGGCACAAAGAAAATTTTCACAAGCTTCTTGTTCGTCCTAAGAGAACACTGAGAGCTGGAGTGACAGGCTGCAGTCTAGAGAGGACCCCAAGATCCGCTCCCCCCCTTACATGGAGTGAGACTTGTGCCCAGGGTAGGATTTAAATCCCATGATTTGGTCACCTGATGGGGCAAAGGTAAAGGGATTTTTGAGGATGTAATTAAGGTTCTTCAAACAGTTGGCCCTGAGTTAATTAATAGGGAGATTAAGTTGTGTGTGCTTAGTCTAATCGTGTGGATCCTTAAAGAGAATCCAAGGCTTCCCCTGAAGGGAGTCTGGAAGCCAGAGATGCTCCCCACATCCACTCCTACACCCCACAACTCCCCCATATCTACCAATCCCCCGCCCCCCCCACACACACACGCGCACCACACACACAACACACACACACGCACACGCACGCACGCACGCACACGCACGCACGCACACACACACACACGCACGCACGCACGCACGCACGCACGCACGCACGCGCACACACACACTGTGTCCGCTGAGAGTTCTGAAGTTGCAGAAGAATCTGTCAACAGCCCCAGGAGTGTGAAAGAGGGCCACATCACATCTTGCCTGCAATCTTTGTGTGTGTGCCCATGGTTTGTACAAGTGTGTGTACATGTGAGAAGGTGTGCTCACCTATCCACACGCATGTGGAGGCTTGAGTTCTGAGTGTCCGCCTCCATCACTAGCCATCCCATTGAGACGGGGTCTCTTTGCTGAAGCTGAGGTCCACTGCTGTGGTAGATGGTCCTTGCCAGTGAGGCCCGGGGATCTGTCTGTCTCTGCCTCCCCAGTGCCAGGGTTGAAGATTCATATTGTCAAGTCCTGCTCTCACCAAACTCAGGTCCACATGCTTGCATGGCAAACACTTTACCCACTGAGCCATCTCCCTAGCCCTTTGACTGAAGCCTTTGAGCCTCTGATTGAGAACCTAGCTAAGTCAGACCAGTTCTGATCCACAGACACCACACATGCCAAGTTTGGGGCAATTTATTGTGCAGCCAAGGAAAACTGAAGCAGCCTGCCAGGTGACAGGTCCCCTTGTGGGTTCTGGGGAAACCGCACCAGGCAGTCTAGACCTGCCTGCCCCTAGCTTGCTGGGGCCTCCAGTCAGTCAGAGAGAGGACAAGTGCACACAAGAAGTTCTCTTAGCCACCAAGCTACTTGTTCAAATGCTTTGAGAAGAATGAGCAGGCACAGAGTCCAAGGGCAACCAACTGCATCAAGGGCAACTGCACCACAGAAGCTGGAGGGTTGACCCCCCCCCCCCAGGGTAAGAAGGTACTGGCTAAGCAAAGATCTGAAGGAAAAAAAAAAGCAGTCCCAGCCAGGGAACAATATGGGCAACGTCCAGGAGACTCGAAGCACTCATCGGCCTTCGCCTGGATCACAGGCAAAGTCACATCGTGCTAAACACAGCCCCTGGTTGTCAGCTGGCATAGGCTAACGTGGTCACGGAGTAATCACCACAGCTTTCCACACCAAACCGATGCTGCATCAGCTCAAAATGTCTTCCTCCTTATGGTCTTCAGTGCAGCTCGGGTGGTCTACAGCACAACGGGAAGGCTCTGCAGATGTGACCCCCAGCTGGAATCTCAGTGCTTACAAAGACAGACTTGGGGGCACGGGCATGTACAACAGCTGGGCTGTCTGTTTTCCTTTCCGACCCCTTTTAAAATGTATGTATTTGTTTTTACAGTTGCCTGCTATTTTGGCAGTGAGCAGTGATTTGCCATTAATGTTAGTGACATAAAGCTGCTTTTAAAAATAAGCTTTATGGAAATTTAATTGCAGGCAGTGAACGTCAGTGACTTTAAGTGAATGTTTTTGATGAGTTTTGACAAGTGTAAGGAACCTCATAACCGCCATGACTGTCACCATCTAAAAGACACCATCACCCAAGAAAACACAATCCCCTCCTGCCTCTCTTCCTAGCCCCTGGAAACCACTACCCGTTGTCACTTTAGTTTTGAATGTTCTAGAATTGCATGCCAGTGAGATGGTACATTGTGGTTGGCCTCTTCCTTTAACATGATACTCTTGGGATCCATCCACACCGATTTTGTCAGTCGCCGTTTCTTTTTGTTGCAGTTGGCAGCCTCGTCTTCCACTGTGTTTTCCCTCTCTCAGGCTGATGGGCATTGTTGTGGGTCGACTTGAGCCTATTGTGAATGAAGCTGTTCTGTTCTTCTGGAAGTCACTGGGTCAAACAGTAAGTTCAGGTTAGCCGTCTCCCCTCCAAGGCTGACCCTGCTTAGCATCAGAGCTCAGATGTGAGCAGGAACTTCTGGGGTGGTATAGCTATAGACTAAGGGGTCAGCCTTCTAAGACACCGTGGAGCTTTGCTCATTGTGGTAGTGCCTCTTGAAGTACCACATGATGCAAGGTGTCTTCAGGTGTTCTGAAAATCCCTGATGTTTGTCGCTGTCATTTGCTTTTATGGGTACGCTGTCACATGTGATCCTGCTGGAGCCTCCGCGCCTGTGCTCGGTGGTCACACACATCTCTGGAATTCCTATTTAACTTGTTCATCCTCACCATTGCACAGTTCCCTTGAAGTTCTGTCATCTGATGTGACTCCCACGATGACATTACTTAACATAGGACAAGAGGGTTCACAGATGTAACTGAGATTGACCACCAGCTAGCTTCACAAGAGATCATGGCACACTGTGTCAGTTGGTTCCACTGTCCCACAAGCCCTTACGAGCAGAAGGAGGAATGCAGAGAGACATGGAGTGTGACGAGAGCCACACACATAGAAAGCTAGAAGATGGAGAACACAGGGGAAACACAGGGAGATGGGTTCTGCCATCAACCAGGGAAGTTTAAAAGATGGCTGGAGTAAGGCTGCACCCTCTCTGTCTCAAACAAAACAGTAAGGGCATTGTTTAAACTACCAATCAATAAGATATCTACAAGTTCAGTCAAGAGTTAGAGAGATGGCTCAACAGTTGAGAGCACTTACTGCTCTATCAGGATACAGGAGTCCAGATTTCTGTACCCACATCAAGTGTCCCCCCCCCAAGCCTGTAACTCCAGCTTCAAGGGACCTGATACTACTTCTGACCTCACACGTATGTGCATGCACACATATACTAAAATAAATAGTTCAGTCAAGAGTTCCATAGAGCTTGGGAAGTGGCTCAGCATTTAAAAGTGCTTGCCACATAAGCACAGAGACCAGAGATTCCCAGAAACCCACATAAATGCCAGGCAGCCTTCCTATAATGCAGCTTCTGTGAAGGCAGAGAACAGGGATTTCCAGAGCAAACACACTTGCAAGAACCAGCAATGCACCGGCCATGAACCAGCCATGAACCGGCCTTATCAGTGAACTCTGGGTTTAACTGAGAGACTGCCTCCGTGAATACCGTGGAAGAGCAACGAAGGCGGATCCCCAAGTACGTGTGCATTTGTACACATACCTGTGTACACGAGTGCACACATATGCATGCACACGGGGAAAAACAGAAAAAGAAAAAGAGCTCCTTGAGTTCCAAAGACCGTTGCAAGCATAGTGATGAAATATTTATGAGCATAACTGTGTGTGCAGATAGAACACACTTGCACTAAGAAACACAATGCTTGCCTCACTTGCATGGGCCTCTCACCTGAACCCATGGCAACTGACCCGGTCATTCTAGTTTCCAAAACTTCTGGAAACCCCTGAACACTCCTCCAGGTCCCCCACAGTGAGAGCAGGAGTCTCTAGCCTCCATTCATGGGACTTCCTGATCACATTTTTCCAGTGACATCATCCCCGCCATAGCCAAGTCTCTATTTGGAGGTGTTTTCTTCCATCCTTTGTGTTTTCTTTAGAATTTTCTTAGAGCCAGGAACCAATCCAAGCAATGTTTGCTTCCCACCATGTTAACACGGAGCAGCCCCTTTCCGAGCAGGGACGCACGCGCTGCCTTAATTACGCGGTTGCTATTGAAACACAGAGTGAGAGACAAAGCCCCTCATTTGGGAGGAAAATTAATTGTACACAAACAAGAACACATTTCTTCGTGAATTAGAGTCTTCAGCAGTCCCCTGGCGGAGAACTTTCTGGCTCCTTCTTTTCTGACATTCAGCTTTCTCCCTTCTCTGGGAGACTTTCTTGGCAAATGGACTAGGCGTGGAGGTCCCCAAGGGCTGAGCTGACCGCTTCCCTTTACAGCCCCTTCCTTTAAACAGAGGCTGTCATTGCTCCAGCCCACCTCGAGCTGTGACCCTGCCAGCAGACAGCCCCTTCTCAGCCTCTGAGGAGTGACAGCTCTTCAGTCCCAGGCCTCTGATCCTCCCCAGCCCCCAGCTTCAGAGGTAAAGGAAAGATTAAGCTTGATGAATCACAGGACAGGGGAGGCAGCATGGGGAAAGAGCTCGCCTCCACCACAACTGTGAGATTTATTGCTGAGTGCTGCAAGTAATGAAACCATCCATCTCCCACGGGCTGGAAAGGGAACCGGTGCAAGTCTGAAAAGGGCAGTGAGGAAACTGGCCTTGTTGGAACAGTTGGTGGCCAGGATGCTCTGTGATCTTGCTGCCCCGGGGACGTGCCACAAACAGCCTGGCCCCCTTTTAACCACCCTGACAGGAGAGAAGATATTTTAGAGACAGACACTGTGTCCCTCTCTCTGGCTATCAGGCTGTTGATGCAGTAGACAGCCTATGAAATTAAAATCTCCCCAGGAATCTGAAGAAAAAGACCAGCCTGACCCAGGCTGGAGGGACTTACCTTTCAGAGATTCCACACACTGCTGATAGCGCATAGGATGAACCTGAGGACCAGGAGCTGACATAGTGGCGGGCCAGTGATGGTTAGGGTCATGCTTTGACAGGGACTGCTGAGCTGTACAGACCTCTTGCCCTCTATTTAAACCTAAACTTCATGTCAGGAACCCAAAGGTAGAGTTGGATGTCACTGTACCTCTTTATTTGTTCATCCTGCTTTTCAATGTAACCTGCCCCCTTTGCCTGGCATATCAGGGATGAGGGGCCAAGCCTAGTCTGATAAGGCTGCTATGGCCAGGCTCATACCTAACACCCTAATATTTGCTCTGAGGGGCTGTCCTTGACCCCAAAACTCACTTATAACTCAGGAGTTCATAGAGTGTTCTGGTTTGTGGGTCATCGCAAGAGCCCTGCCCTTGGCCCTGGGCCATGGGTACACTTCAAAGCTCCCTAGTTCTGAAAACATATCCCCCTGTCCCAGTGTTCTCAACCTCAGCACACACATCAACTTTATCCCAATGGGAGGCAGAGTGCCATTTGACTGGGCACACTGAGGGTCGTTTAATAAAGAAACAGCTGAAAAGGGCATGCCAAAAAGGAACACAAACAGAATGGGGACATCACTGAGCCTCAGCCCGAAAGTTCGCAGTGAAGGACAGTGAGATCCTGGACACAGCTTGGCTGAGCCAGGAGACCTCTTAGGGAGTACCTGTGACTCAGCTACTGACTGGACAAAGCTGAGTCAGAGGGCAAAGGACACAGATGGTGGCACCTAGGTGCCAACTCCATGGGCGTGGAGCAGAGTACAGAAGGTTCCTGTAGCTGCTATACTATTGTATTCAGGCGGCATGCCCTTATCTCTGAGAATTCTGATGTATAGGATAGATTTACGGGCTGTATTTCTGGGGGCTTTCAAGGAGAGTCTGACTCCTGACCTCTTGCAACTTCTGGGGGTCATCCCTACACCACAGCTCCTGGCCTTATCTCCAAAGCCAGGCATGTACTCTCCCGTGTGTGTGTGTGTGTGTGTGTGTGTGTGTGTGTGTGTGTGTGTGTAAAATGTGTATGTATATCTCTATTGTTCTCTCTCCCTCTCCCTCTCCCTCTCCGGCTCCCTTTCCCCTCCCCCCCTCTCTCTCTGACCCTGTCTTAGGTTTTAGTTTCTTTTCTGTTGCTGTGTTAAATGCCCAGACAAAAGCAACTTAAGGGACAATTGGTTCCGATCACAGTTCAAGGGATAGTCCATCATGATGGAGAAGCCATGGCAACAGGTGCTTGGACTGGAGCAGCTGGTCAAGAACAAGAGAGCAGTGAAGAACCCAGATCCCAGCCTGTGTCGCTGCCCCCACATAGGGCAGGTCTTCCTACCATTAACTCCAAGAAAGGCCCTCACCAATCATGCCCAACCTAATCTAGACAGTTCTCCACTGAGATACTCTTCTCCGGTAACTCCAGATCCTGCCAAGTGAACGACTGAAGCCAAACCATTGCAGTGCCTCTTTCCAGCACTCCCCCCCACCCCCGCCCCAACACCCCGGCCCCTGCTCCAACCCAAGCCTCTGATCCCATCAGGGTCTCCACTGTGGTCCTCTAAGGGCCCTGTGATGATGTGGACCCCTCTGATAAGCCAGGATCACCACCCACCTCCAGATCCACAATTAACTAATCTAATTAAGTCTTTGACCACAAAGCCACAGATTCACAGTATTCAGGAACTCTATGGTGGACATCCTAGGGACTGTCTCTCGACTATCAACAGGAGCTGAGGAAGGACCTGCTGAAAGGAACTGTCATACCCAAGCACATTGAACACATTTAGAGACACGCTTGCTACCAAGCAGGAGGCACTGGGTACAGGCCCAGTTGTGCTCTAGTACTCTCCACATGCTTGGGAGAGATATTTAATTTGTCTAAACCTCAGTGTGATTATTGCACTCGGTGGGCAGCCTTCTGTAGCCTCAGCCAGCCCCAGGGACATCCCTTCCTCTGGCTCTCATTTCTTCATTAAGACTTCTCCCCACCCTCCATCTGGAGCTGGAAGCTTGCCTGCCCATCCTCCTGCCCACCTGTGCTCCAAGCTCTGAGACCAAACAAGGTTCCCGCCTCAGTCTGGAACACACCCAGACAGAACCAGTTCCACCCACCCCAGGGATAGCTATCCCATCTCCTTCTCCTCTGTTCTCCAGCCTCTCAGAAAAGCCCAAGCCCCACAGTGGTCACCAAGTCATCCCTCAACCCCACTGCTCTCTGATCTCCCCTCCAGTCTAGCTCTCCCACACCTCTTCACCACCCTGCCATTTAAGACCTGGACAGTTCTTGCAGAGGCCAGACTGCAAACTCACCTCAATGCAGAGCTCCCGACACCTCCAACCCCAGGGTCTCATCCTTGTCTTCTGGTTAATCCTTAAACTTTTTTTTTAAGAAGGTCTTCCTCCACCACAGTTCCTGGTCTAACCCACAAAGCCAGCCATGCACCTCTCCGCACTGTGTGTGTGTGTGTGTGTGTGTGTGTGTGTGTGTGTGTGTGTGTGTGTGTGTTACCTGTCTCTTACAACTGCAAGTCTAGGGACACAACCCAGAGATGGAGTGATCGCATAGCATGCACAAGGCCCTGGGTTCCATCCCCAGTACTACAGAAAAGAAAAAAAAAAAAGTTGCTCTTTGCTGTAGTCTGTATCTAGAATCCTCTTGACACCCAATATCTGCTCAGCCAATATTTGCCGAAGGAGCCAAGAAGGTCATAGTACCTAACTTCAGTTCCAATACTGAGAGCAGAGCTGGGTAGACATCTACTCACCAATCTTGTCTCCATCTCGCCCCCTACAGGCCACTTTCCACATGGCAGGCAAAAGGCTCCTGTTAAAACCTCCCCATTCCATATGATCCTGACTCCCTGACAATAGCCCACTGGGTCTCACTTCCCACTCTGCACAGACTCACTGTCGCTTTGCAAAACTCCTATACACTAAGCAGGCACACACTCATGGTCCACCCTCTCATGAAAATTGTCCTGTTGATATCCTTACAGCTTACTCAGCCATGACCTCGCAGAATGGCCTTTCCTGACCATTCTGACTGTGAGCATGATATGCCAGCTGTCATTGAATAACAATAAACTCACAAGATTTAGCCCTTTAAATGGCAGCAGTTTGTCCTATAGTCCACCTACCTTAGTAACCTGGGGAGGCAAATGCAGATTCCTTTTTCTGATCTTAATTACTAATGTAAACTCTCATATTACACAGCAGAAGGCACATAGGAGAGATGTCTGTGTCTATGTATGCATCTTTACAGAAAGAATACAGTTAAAGAGGCTACAGCAGAGTTCCAAACACTTCAGAAGTGGCCTGAGAGTCTGTATTGATAAGATACCTTGGGCTGGAGAGCGGGCTCAGCAGTTAAGAGCACTGTCTGCTCTCTTAGAGGACCTGAGTTCAATTCCCAGCAAACACACGGTGGTTCGCAACCACCTATAATGGGATCTGATGCCCTCTTCTGGGTATGTCCATGTATATGCCAATAGAGCACTTATATACATAGGATGGATGGATGGATGGATGGATGGATGGATGGGCAGACAGATAAGACATCACACCACACCAGTGCAAAGAGGGGGTTGTCACCGCCACCGCTGAAGTCAAGGGTTGAGAGTGAAACTGTCCAGCTATGATGAAAAAAGCAGATCGAGGTCCAGAGAAAGAAATGGCAAGTTCAGGTCCAGATGGTGGACAGGCAGCCAGGCAATAGGCTGCATCAGAATCAGGCAGTCCTCTGCTTGCTGGTCCTTGAGGTACACACCGGGTAAATGACAGGTTGGTGTGGAGCCATGTCATTGCACTGTCAGGTAACATCACTATGGTGTCCAGAGGAGTCGTATTTTCCCTGACCTGGTGTGTTTGATGATTCCCTGATAGGATCTCAATACACCCATGTGCCCCCTACAGCCTACAACCTACACTCACATGCCCCCTATAGCCTCAATTCACCCTAACAAACTTGTAACGTGGAATAAGTCATTTGTCGGTCTGTGCTGGGTGGATGGTACCTGGCAGATGGTGCAGCTGCAGGGTCCACCCGGAAGCCACATTCAAGATGGAGTCCAAAGCTGCTTGTAGAATAGAGTCTCCAAGGGCAAGGCCCACTCAACAGCCATCCCCCTTGTCCGGGAGCGGTGAGCTCTGGAGACTTCTGCCCTCAGCCTCCAGGGCCTCGACAGACAGGACTGAAGAGTCACTTCACCTGTCCCTTGATGCTGGGCCACAGCTGCTGTCAGGTCCCCTCCTCTACTGAAGTCCAGCCAGGTGGCATATGCTGCCTCTGGCCCCCTAAGCCTCACTGCTGGGGTAGCAACTCCACCCTGTTTGGCTACAGACACAGCCTCTCCAGTCATCCAGCCATCTCTTTGCTGCTCCAAAGCATCACGCTAATGAGGCTTTGTCTCCTTCCCTGAAGAGAAGAAAATGAAAACAACAGCAAGCGCATATCACACGGCACCAACCCAAGCTTGCGGGATGCTCAAGATGGGGGAACACACATCTCAGAACCATTCCTACATGTTCTCAGTCCCATTCCCTCGGGTGTCACTGGCCTGGAGCTCACCAGTTAGACAAGACTCTCTGGCCAGTGAGCCTCGGGATCCTCCTGTCTCCACATCCCAGCACTGGGTTACAGATGAGCGCTGCCACACCCTCTTTTATGTGGGTTCTGGAACTCAAGTCCTCAAGTTTTACTATCTCCTCAGTTCCTCTAAATACATTTTTAATAAAAGAGATACCCGGTTAGTGGCAGCTGGCCTTCAGGGATCTCCCTACCTTGGACTCCATGTCCCTTCCCACACTGGGAGGCACATGTGTCGAGAAAGGGAATGCGAGACCTGTAGCCACCTGAGCAAGTCTAGAGTCCCCACCCTTGTAAGTACACCCTCAATGCCTGCAGCTGTACCCTGCTGCTGTCCTGAAACGGATCTGGAGGCCCAAGCCACTCACCAAGTGCCCAGAAGTCCAACCTTCAGAAACCGGAGACAAGAGAGGCACGTTTAAGCCCCTAACTTTTGAAAGGCAGGGGACTAGTTACACAGCAAAAGCTGACAGGCGCTGAGCCCATGGCCAGCGAACACGCCTGTATCTCAGAACATAACCCTGCCATGACCCACGGTCCAGCTCCACCACCTCCCAGAAGCATCCCTACCCTGAGACACAGCCCACTCTCTGCATCCAACAAGCCTTTGCTACAGCTGCCATCTTCTCCCCTGCCTGAGCATCAGCCAGGAGAAGAGAGCCTCCTAACCATTGACCCGGTGTCCGTCAGCTCCACCTGCCTCAACCTATCACCCCAGCAGGCTGACTTTCCCACAGACCCAGATAAGCTCGGGTCATGGACTCAGGAGGCAGGGGACATATGTCCGTGAAGTGCTTAGCCATGGTCTAAAATGCAATGAGATCCAGCATGTGGGTTTTTATATATATATATATAGAGAGAGAGAGAGACTCTTTTTTTTTCAACATAAGAGGTCAGCTTCTGTGTTTGCTTAAATTTTCCCGATTGCTAAGGGGATTCGAAACTCTTACAGCTGCCCACTTCCTCATGGAACCCGCATGGAGAGGTGAAAGGGCTTTTTGGGACAATTTCTCAACTGTTCCTTTAGGGGGACAAGTGTTTGTGTCCTTTATTCAGACTGCACAGGCACAGAAATGCCACCTCTCCCTGCAACCAGCACACCCTATCTCAACCAACACAAACTGTTGATAGGGACATGAGGAAATGTAGTCTTTCAAAAATCCGAGCAGCCTGGCTGGGTACAGTCACACTTTCGGTAAGAACCAGAAACCATGGAAACGGGGTGAGCCCACTCCACTCCACAGGGCATCAGAAAGGGGTTCAGAAGAGGGGCTCTCTGACTAGAGTATGGGTGGAGCTGGTGAGGGAGGAGTTTGGAGCACGGCACAACCAAATGGAAACTGGAAAGCTGCCAACAAAACTATAGTAGAGAGAGCCAGGAGGCACACGGGACATTTGTTGAGGAATGGAAGGACTGAGGCATCATTAAACTAACTTGCCTGGGCTTCCAAGAGACAATGGGATTCATTTAATGAGCGAGGCCCTGGCACTGCAAAAAAAAAAAAAAATCTAAATTAATTCTTTGCTAGGCAGTTCACAGGGGAGGATGAGAAAGAAGTTGTCTTCAGAAATCAAAACAATTTTGATTTTTCCTTCAAGTTAAAAATCAGAGGGAAAAGAGGAAGGGTTGGAAAAAAAGAAGAAACTGGGGTGATGAGAAATGGTGTTTTTATTCTTGATGTGGAAGTGAGAATTTCTCAGGCACAAACTTTCAAAACCAGCCCACCCTGTGCTCCCCCAGGCTGGCTGCTCCCCCAGGATTCATCCAGAGGTATCTGGGGAAAGCTGTTCCTGGGACCCCTGAGACTTCTATTGCCTGTGGCTGGCCTCATCCCCCAAACTCTCAGTTCAGCTGGCTGACTCCCTGGCTGGGTTTTCTCCTCGTGATTAAAAACACACACATCAATCTTTTCCAGATGTCTGCTGTTGCTTTACTGTGATTTGGGGCTTCTGTTACCAGGCAGAATAGAATCGAGATGAAATTGAAACCTGCCAACACGGGCAGGTCCCCTTTCAAAGAGCTTAGCTCATAAAAAGCAGTTCAAGGAATACTCAAAACAGCTGGGATGGGCTCCTGGGGACCCAGGCTCCTGGGTGTTAGAGAAGTGGATGGGTCTCTCCTATGGGGATTCTGGTGGTCTTGTGTGATGTGCTTTCTCAGAGGGCTGGGTTCGGGTGGACACACCTAGGGATGGCTCAAACTCACCTATGAGCTGGGTGCCTTTGTTATCTGTGCTGGTACACACACTTGCTACCCACAGTGCAATTTTGATTGAAGGCAGGAAAGACATTTTCCAAAAGTGAGCCACCAGTTCCTAAAGGCACTGATGCCAGTCCTCCATCTCCTGACGTCCTGCCTTGTCCTGACCTATCCTGAGCCTCCAAAGACTGTGGCTAAGCTCCACAGTCCCTCCTCTCCCCTCCCCCCTCCCCCAGGTTGTTGCTCTGGGAAACATCTTCCCAGGCAGGCCTCTCTTGACCTCTGTACTTGAATCCCCCCACCCCACCCCCCATCGCCTCCAAGGGAACGCAGAGCTCAGATTTCTTCAGTTACAATAGGACTTCAGACATAAATCCACTCTTCTGAAATTTCATTTCTGCTTTGCATAACCTAGAAGCAAAGCAGCTACACATAACCACTAAGAAATACATGTGTAGCTCAGCTGGTGGAGTGCTTGCCCAGCATTTACTAAACCTCCTTCAGCACAGTCCAGCACTAGAAGGGTGCAGGCAGCACCTAGTTCAAGGTCATCCACAGCAACTTGACAAGTTTAAGTCCAGCCTTTAGAGACCAGAGAACCTGTGATGAAAGAAAGAGGGAGGAAAAAAAGGGAGGGAGGGAGGGAGGGAGGGAGGGAAGGAGGGATGGAGGGAAGAGGATGAAGGGGGAGGGGAGAGGAGGGGAGCAGAGAGGGAGGGGAGGAGGGAAGGAGGGGAACAAGGAGGAGGGGAGAGACGAAAAGTTCTGGAAGAGCAGAAACAGTGGATAGATGCTAACTCATCGGGAAGTATCTGCTGTCTGCTGCCTCAGGCTGCCTTCCTCCTGCCTCCAGAGCTGCCCTCAGCCCTGCCCCGCCTCCATCTGACTCCTCTGCTCCCACAGCTCCAAGCTCCAGAAACAGAAAGCCTCACTTCCAGAGAGGTGTCACTGAATCCCTAACGGCCCAGTGCATGCTGGGTGTGGCCCTTACTTTCATGCACTCCCTGTCCTCCTTTCTCTGGTTTCCTCTCTTTACTTCTGTTTTGGGGCTGAGCATCTTTGCCATCATTCTTTTCAACCTCTGGAGTCGTTTAAAACCCCAAATGATCTTCTGAGTTCACTGCAGCTTCGGTCCTGAGTTTGTTCTCCCATTTGTGGCTTCCTAGAAGTCCTTATTTTAGCTGTGACTAACCATCGACCCTCTGGATCACCCAACCTTTGGATCAAAACTTAGAAAACTACTTCTGGCCAGGGGTAGCAACATGTGCCTGAAATTCCTGCTCTTGGCAAAGCCAAGGATGGTGAGTTTGAAACCAGGCTGGGTGTGGTGGCTCATACCTGTCATCCCAGCATGAGGGAGCTGAGGCAGAGGAATTGCTTCGAGTTCAAAATCATCCTGGGCTCCAGAGTGAGAGAGACCCTATCTTTAAAAAAAGAAAAGAAAAGAAAGAAAGAAAAAAGAAAAAAAGCAGGCTGGGAACAGGCACGGTTGGGAGACAATTGCCTAGTATGCACAGGTCCTGGGTTCAGGTACCAGAGCTACACAGAACTAAGAGTATGGTGGACTCCTGTAATCCCAACTGAAGGCAGGAGGATCAGAAGTTCAAGGTCATTGTCATCTTACAGAGCAAGTTTGAGGCTAGGTTGGGCTACATGAGACCTGGGCTTTTCAAAGAAACAAACAATAGCAAAACGGAAAAAATCCTGATAACCAGGCAGGGCTACACAGCAGACCCTGTCTTAGAACAAGCCATCCCTGTGTACACATGGAGACTTTGTTGTCTTTATTCCCTACTCATCACTATGTAACAGCAGCCACATGCCATATATGTTGGATCAGGGTGTAAATGGAGTTTCCATCCCACTAATAGCTCTCAAATAAACACACTGAGCCTTATATTAGTTGTAAATGCTCTGTCTATAGCTCAGGCTTATTACTAACTAGCTCTTACATTTTAAGTTAACCCATGTTTCTTATTTTCACTCTGCCTATGGCGGTACCTTTGTTAGCATGGCATGTCCATCTCCTGCTCTCTCTGCATCTCACTGGGAACTCCTCTGACTCCACCCTCCTTCTTCCCATTATACTTAGCTTGGTGGCCCCACCTATACTCCCTGCCTGGCTACTGGCCAATCAGTGCTTTTTAAACCACACACAAAATAAACAAATATAATTTTTAAAGAAACTTAAACCCCCCAAAGGGAGGGGTGCTGGGGAAATGGCTCATCACATCTGAGCCAGGCATGGCAATTAGGTGAAGTCTCTCTGTCCTGCCAGCTGCTCTCCAAATAACCACACAGGGACTTATTATTAACTGTAAATGTTCGGCCAATAGTTTAGGCTTGTTTTTATCTTGCTCTTATAACTTAAATTAACCTATTTTTATTCATCTCTATGCTGCCCCAAGGCTTGTTTACTTCATGTATTACTTCCTTCCCATCCTGCTCGCTCTGTGCCTCATGGCCTCTCCGCCTCCTTTTCCCAGTGTCCTCTTAGTCTGGTTCTCCCACCCAATCTCTTCCTGACCAGCTATAGGCCAGTTAGCTCTTTATTAACCAATGAGAATAATACATATTTACAGTGTACGAAGATTGTTCCACAGCATGGTAGCATATGCCTGTAATCCTGACACCTGAGAGGCAGAGACAAGAGGACCCTTGGTGGCCAGCCAGTCTAAAGGAATCTGTAAGTGCCAGGCTCAGTGAGAGAGACTCTGTCTCAAAAACTAAGGTAGAGAGCAAAAGGAAGACACCTTACGTTAAGCACTGACCTCCACATATGCATGTATATTTACACATGAACACACACACACACACACACACACACACACACACACAGCATCCCATGTAGCCTTCTGTAACCCACCACTGACCACACCTCCAACTCTGATTGGGTTGCCTTGCCATGTTGTCAGGCAGTTTTGTGCCTGTCCCCTACACATGGTCAGTTTGTAGCAGGGAGGGCCCTATCTTCCTGTTCTCAGCATCCCTGGGTGGACTGTCCTCAGTGTGGTGACACAGCCCTTTTCTTCTTGCTGACTCCAAAATGGACTCTCCCTCCTTGGGCCCTGGGAGCCCACATAGATGGACAGATTAAGGCCCTTTGTCCTCTCCGCAGTGGTGCAGTTCAAAGGGTGCTTAAGGTTGTTCTTCAAGCCCTCCTCCCAACACCTACTGGCCTTTCTGTTGTAGGCTTGAAATATGCATATTGCCTACAAGAGGAAAGAGCAGAGAGACAGGAAGTCGATGGGTTCAGTCAGGGCAGCAGCCTGGATGCAATGAGATCTCAGGGCAGGGTGTCACTGAGTTTCTCCAGGCTGACAGGGGCTCTGAAATGTGATCCAGAGCACTTCCCCAGGGGAAAAGTGCTGTCCATGCTGCATCTTTGTCACTGAGCTAGCCAGCAGTCCCTGCTGAGGGATGGACAGGTAGGTTTAACACACAGACAACCTGAGTCTCCTCATATCCCATAAACTCAGCCTTGGAGGATGGACAATGCGCCTGCTAGGAGGGAAGACCCCATGCCACACCACCGTACATGTGAGAAAACCCTGCCCTGCCCTGCCCTGCCCTGCCAGGTACCACCACTCTTTCTCCAGCACTGAGGGTCTATTCTTCTGGGCCCCCTGGGAAGTTCTTGCTGTAGTTTACCAATAGAACTGGGTGTGACTGGTGACCTTGCAGGAACCAGCCCCTCTCTACCACCTCTACTGCCCTTAATCCCTGGACAGATGCTGACTTCTCTCTGCTTGTGTGGGCCAGGCATTCCCTGACCCCTCTCCTCCTAGCCCACCCCCATCCCCTGCCTTGCTCCAGTTACTCCAAATAACAAATTTGAGAAGACCTGATAGAGCCCACGAGCAAGTGAGCACCATTTAACTCTCCTCTAATTGCCTCAAAGAAACAACTTAGTTTGATACTAAAGTACCTTTCACACCCATCAAGCCAAGCTTATCACCCTCTTGAAGAGGGAAAGGACAGGCCCAGGCTTCTTGCAGCCCCGTTGGTTAGGCTAACTGTTTTTTTTTTGTTTGTTTTTTGTTTTTTGTTTTTGTTTTTTTCATTTCTATGGTTATCTTAGAGCTGCAGGCTGCTGGCTTCCTATTTACCCTGGCAATGGGGTTTTCCTTTCAATAGAAGTGGCTTGGTGATGACAAAACCAAGCTTATTTAAAGAAAAAAAAAAATATCCTACAAACCAACATCGGAGGGGTGAGTAAACACAGGGGATGAAGAGATGAGGCTGGAGAATGTTTTCATTTGGCGAACTGTGAGCTGTGTTTAGAAGCGTGGACCCCAGATGCAACCCAAAGGCTGCTAGCCCCCTCTGACCACCAAGCCCAGTCTCCTGGCTGAGCCCCAGCTGCCTTGGCTATGAAGTGAGAAGGCAGACCCCTCTCATGGGCTCCCAAGCAGATTGACAAGGTGGTGTGAAAGGCTCTGTATGCACAGAAGCACCAGCCAGGAAGCGTCCTCAGGACTGCCATCGAGCAGGTAGGAAGAAGATCCCTTGACAATGGGATGAAGGATACTCGAGGAACAGGACTGCTCACAGTCTAGGGACATGAGCCTATGAAGCCTGGGACACATGGGCTTGGGACATATGATCTAAGGTTGAAAGAAGCCCAGGAAGCCAGGGCTGCTAAGAGAGCTGGGAGGAGAAGTTGAGGTTTAGAGAGGGAGGGAAGATGGGATAGGGTTGCTAAGCAACACATCCAAAGGCTGGAGTTGGCAGACCAGTCTGGGAACCAGGACATCTGTAAAATCACACCCCCTGTGTTGCTCCATTGTCACCATTAAGGGAGCCGCTCTGGGACGCTGGGACTTGGAATTTGGGAAGGTTGAAAAACAAGTGAAGGAATCATGCTGGGAAAGGAGGCAGCGGCGAGCAGGAGAAAGTTCAGGACGGCTTCTTTCAGACTAGCACCTCGATTGGTCTTGTGTATGGGCCAGGCTTTCTTACACACATATATCAGTTCTCTGAGCCAGTAATTCTCCCTCCACCTTAGACCACTGGTTTGAATTTTCTACATAAAAGAATCCAAGCTTCCAGAAGCCGGAGCACGTGGGCATAATTGCTCTCCTGTTTAAGACAGGGAAACCAACTCTGGCTATTATTCTGAGTTTTGATGCCGTTGCCTTCTTTCGCCCAGATTTCCTGTCCTTCTTCCCTCCTAGCCAATGAGACCGTAAAAAGAGACAATGCTTGGACTCAGTTGGCTACATGTACTTTAACTACATGGCAGACTGGGAAATGTAGTCTAATCATAGAGCATAGTAGAAGCCTCTGGTTTCCCCAACACTATGACACATGAAGGAAGAACACTGAGGACACCTAGAAGTGCTAAGAACCTCAGTCATGAGTGGGGAAGATGGCCTTTAAGTCCCACACCAGGGTGACAAGGCATGCCTACCACACTAACCTGGCTGGCCAGGTCCTCCCTCAGGAGGACAGAGCCTGCCTCTGGTGGGATCAAGCGCTCTGCAAATGGACAGGTGAAATGGGTTTAGGACACAAGTAGCCATGGGGTCAGTAACTACTAGGACCCCTTCCTGGGACATCCAAGGAACCTGGGGTCTTCCTCTATGTAGCTGGCCCCTGCCATCCTGGCACCTGAGGTAGAGCTGATCTGAGGAGACACTGAGCAGCCACTCTAGAGGTTGCTAGAGGCTCCTCTAGCATGGCTAGAGGCTCCAACAGCTGTGGTGCTCCCTGCCACCTGCTAAAAACACACCACTCCTCCATCCACAGGTGCTGCCACCAGGGGACGGGGCTGTTTTTAGCTCTGGGCAAGCAGGACTTGTTTCCAGGAGAGCCACACACAGACAGCAGGCCAATCAGAGGAGGTGCCATAGCCCACAGGCTGAAGGGGGCCCTTGTCAGATGGCCCAAGATGCCCAGGATAAGAGACGTTTGTCACACAGGCAGGAGGAGTTGTGTCAGCAGCTGTGGGGAGGGCATGCCACAAGTCCACCCAAGAGGGGCAAGGAAACAGATGAGAAGAAGAGGGGACGGTGGGTTCTGGAGACAGTGGGGAGGCACTCATGGGCCCTGAGAGATCATTCATTCATTCATTCATTCATTCATTCATTCATTCATTCGCAGATATTTACTGAGCCCTATTATATGCCAAGGTGTGGTGTCAGAGGCAAGCAGGATCTCTGTCCTTGTCTGCGTGTCGACTGGATATTCAGCAAACACATACTGAGCTGCCACCTGCCTTGGTCATAGAACACCACAGGGAGGCCACTCCTTCCTTCCTGAAGCTGAGACTGCAATGAGGGGCTCAATAACCCTCTCCAAGAGCAGAAGGGCAAAGAAATAACGACAAGACTTGAGGTACTGGAGGCCTTCCTGTCCCTCAGTCTTCAAGTCTGCCTTTAGGGCAGGAGGTGCGAAGCTGCCCGGTGTACTGGCACAAACTTCCGTAAGCTAGCTGCGGGAGCCAAGATGCAGAGGCTGAAGGGGCGAGGCAGTTCTGAGGTGGCACCGACCACAGCAGTGAGCCATCCAGGAGAGACGAGTAGTCAGAGCAGGTGGAGGAGAAGCGGCTAAAGAGAAGGAATCTGATGTTTGGAGTTGAATATGGTGGGTGGCAGAAGCGAGCAGAAACAAATGATCCACACCTTAGGATCAAATCGGTGTTCCATTTGGAGAGGCTGGGCACCTTGGAATTGGGTCCATTTGTGCCCCTGGGTTTCAGCACCAGATGCATTCGAGGGGGCACAGTAAGGAAACTGCCAACATGACTGCTCCATGGTATGGTTAAGGAGAAGGTTTGCATTGCGCACAAGAGAAAATATCCAAAGGCATCTGGAAGAGTCCAGATCAGAGAGAAAAGAGAGCAAACCAGATATAGGTAGGGCTATCTGCAAGGAGAGGGCAGGTCTCAGGAGGACACACACACACACACACACACACACACACACACACACACACACACAGGCAGGGGGGCGGAGGGAGAGAGAGAGGAAGGGAGGGAGGGAGGGAGGGAGAGAACATAGTAGAGATCTAGAAGATAGAAAGAGGGCAGTAGAATGGTAGGGGCAACAAGGAAGCAAACTTTGCCTTGCCTTTATAAAAAGAACAAATGGGTGTCTGGGAGGAGGGATGCCTGGTAATGCTAGTGTGGACTTTGAAATGTATAACAAGCATTTGTGAGTAGGGACTGAGGGGCCTGGAGGGTGGCATGGACTTTGATGTGTAACCCACAGGTATGTCAATGGAGCCATATGCCCCTTCTGCCAGAGGTAAGGGAAATGACTCACTTGACCGATGGGGACTGGTTTCAAACATTCCTGGGGAATGCTGGCTTTTATCTGACCACAGAAATCCTCCTGTAGTCCAGTCGGAGTCCATATCTAGACATAAGACAGCCTGGGAGACCTAACAATGACTTTCTTACCTGGCAACTTTTTCTTGCCCCTCAAAGCTTAGGACAAACATAGCTATTCATGTCACTGTGGTTTTGCTGTAAGTTTAGAAACAGAGAAGCTTAGGGCCTTCAGCTTTGTTCTTCTTTTTAAGGCTGGTTTTGGGGAGTTTCATGAGATTCTAGATGAATTTTGTTTTTCATTTCTGCAAAATGCTTTGTGGGTTCTTGGTGGAGCCTGGGCTGAATCTGTCACCTAATTTGGGAAGTGTGACCTTTGTCAGGCTATGTCCTCCCACACAGGAAAGAACGTGGGATGTCTTTCTGTTTGTTGTGTCATCTTTAGCCTCTCTCATTTTTTTGTTTGTTTTTAGTGCATAAGCCTGTCCCTCCTTAGAAATTTTTCTTCAGTGTTTTATTCTTGTGGGTATTTTTATAAACACAATTGTTTTCTTCATTTCCCTTGTGAGCTTTTTGTATCTGGTTATAAAATGCAGTGTGTGTGTGTGTGTGTGTGTGTGTGTGAGAGAGAGAGAGAGAGAGAGAGAGAGAGAGAGAGAGAGAATTGATTCTGTGTTCTGCGATTTTACTTAATTCATTTCTCAACTGCAATGGACTTGTTTGTTTTAGTAAATGGAATAAAGACTTTCTGAATATAAGATCATATCATCTAAGAACAGAAAGTATTTCACTTCTTCCTTTCCAATCTTCATGCCATTTACTCCCCTTTCTTGCCTAATTGCTTAGGCAAGAATGTCCAGGATTGTATTAAATAAAAACAGGTCCTCATTAGGTTTTTTTTTTCCCCCCTTGGTAGATTCCTTCTCTTCACTCAAAGCTCATCTAAAACATCATCTCTTCGCAGAGGGCCATCTCTCTGAAACCCCAGTCTCTCTCCCTTCACTGGCCCGTTAATACACTTCATTTCACACTTCAGATGACCTGAACTTGTGTCATTTATTTAATTGTTCACTTCCTGTCTCTGCCTCCTTGCACACAACATCTGTTGTTCTTGCATATTCAGTGCATAGACTTTCCTTGATACATGTTAATTGAATAAATTGGCCAAGAGTAAGCCTGAGCACTGGCAGATGGAGGCTCCCAGGCCCCTGGCACTGCTTCCTGCTCTCTAGACTTGCTTTTCTGCCCACAAACGGTCTCATCCACAAGCTGGTCCCTCACCGTGTCCTGCAATAGTACAGCATGGTAAGATTAGCCATCTGAGGACTGTGTTACTGTGGCTGGGACACATCAGAATAGCATTGTCATTGTCCCCATCTACAACCTGCCTCCCAGGAATGAAATAGCCTTGCCCCCAAAAAGGAAGATAAACAGCCAGGAATGGGGAGAAGGGGAGAAGAGAATGCATAGGAATGAGGGCTAGCCTCTGCCAACAGAGCAAGAGCTGATGCTGCTTCTGGACCTGGGGATCAAAGAGGAGACAGAGAAAGCTGGGTGGTGGTGGTGACACCTTTAATCCCAGCACTTGGGAGGCAGAAGCAGGAGGATTTCTGTGATTTCAAGACCAGCCTGGTCTACAAGAGCTAGTTCTAGGACAGCCTCCAAAACTACACAGGGAAATCTTGTCTCTAAAAACCAAAAAGCAAAAAGAGGAGAAAACATTGCACAAACATGGCGGTCTATCCCACGATGCACTGCCCACAGCAGCACCAAGAAGCTGAAAAAGCTGAAGCAGAGGCACAAACAGGCGGTCTATCCCAATGCACTGCCCACAGCAGCACCAAGAAGCTGAAAAAGCTGAAGCAGAGGCTACACTCTTGAGGAAAAGTCTAATAGGAAGAGGAGAATCTTCGGAACTGACCTGGGATTTAAAGCAGGCATCTTCTGAATCTGGCTACCCAGCAGTGCTGCCTTATGGGCACAGGAGAAGTGGGGAAGGCCCTTTCTCCAACAGCACTCTCTACTCCCTTTAGGGATAACTGGCCTTTGACAGCCTGTGTATTGAGAGTGCTTAGAAGACACAAAGCTGCCAAGCACAAAGCCACGTCCCAAGGATTTGCAGAATCTCTCTTCCTTAGGCCCAAGGGTGACTCCACGGCTGCCTGTTGGTGGGCCCTAGATACTTGCTGTGTGCTGGGACTGCAGCCCGAGGCTCCAGTCATGCTAACTGTCTTACTCCTCCCTCAAATGAGGACAGGTGGACTGCTGGGAACCCCACTGCCAAGTGAGCTGGGTTGGACCGAGTAGAATTGGTTCTCTGGAACAACTGCCGGACAGCTGAGCCAGGGTCCCAGGCTACTAGCGGGCAGTGGCCATGAGCGGTAGGTTGTTGATCACTGACTGTGCTCTGTCCCTGGGTAGTTGGAAGAGAAACATGGCAACATCTCAGAAAACAAGACAGAACACCTCTGCCCCCTAAGAGCACGGCTCCTCTCAGCTAGTGAATGCAGGGACATGGAGCCAGACTAGGCTAGGAGCTCAGAGTTTTATCTGAAGCACAACAACAGAGGCAGTAAAATCTTTGCATTAAGTATGAAAATGAGCTGGAGAGATTGTCCAGTGGTTAGGAACACTGCACTTCCAGAGGACCCAGATCCAAATCCCAGAATCCACATGGCAGCTCACAACCAGTTAGTTCTAAGTGGTCTGACACCGTCTTCTGGCCTCCATGGGCACCAGGCATGCATGTGGTGACCACACATCAGGCATGTGTGGAAATAGCACCACCCAGTAGAAATGCAATGCCAACCAAGCTCATACACCTTTACTTTTCGTAACAGGGACCAGGCATGGAGGCATATGCCTTTCATCCACAGGCAAGATCCTTGTGAGTTCGAGGCCAGGCTCAAACTACTATGTAACTAGTACCAAGGCTACATAGCAAAAACCTGTCTTTAAAAAAACAAAAACAAAAAAAACAAAACAAAAACAATTTTCCAATAAACTCAATGTGGAAATTTTATTTTTTTAACCCAAGATACCTCTAAAATATCACTTCCACGTTTAGTAAATATAAAAGTTAGATATCTTTTTTAAAGGTTTCCAGTGCTTAGTGAGAAGTTTGTGGCCATCACCCATCTCTGCATTCATCAGATATGATCTGACCCCTGCTACTTTGGTTGCTGGTGCTGAAGATAGAACCCAGGTCTAGCATATGCTCTACTGGTAACTAGGCAAGCTCTCTACCGCTCAACGGTGCTCCAGTCCACATGCTCTGCATTCAGACCTCAGAAATTTCCAGTTGAAAACATAGACCCACAACAAAGAATGAGTCAGACTCATCTAAAAGTTCTCAGTGACTGGACCACATGTCCTGTTTTGATCACTTAATGAAAATCAAATGAATCTGAAAGCCACTCTCAACCAATAGCTACATTGGACGCACCATCACCACCACCTGTGCCCTGTGGTGACAACATTGGGCTATGTTGTTCCAGATGTTTCTGCCCTGTCAGATCTTTTTCAATGAGCTGGCTTGTCATAAGTGCGGCTGCGTCTCTGTCATCAAGCTGTCGTTATTCCCAGGCTTGTTCCTTTGTGAGGTGGTTGCCGGTCTGAGCACAACTGGAACAGACAGGTTTGGCAGAAAACTGACTCAGGGAGTAGGCCGCACCCTGCTGAGCGCAGAGGCAAGCCCACTGCAAGCTGCGGCTCCAGGGATGGTTGAGTCTTATGCTTGGGGCCTGAGTTCAGAGGAGGGGGTTTGCCATGGACACCCACTCTGCACCAGGGCAGAGAGATGCAGGCACAGTTGCTCTCACTATCACCACTGCTTGCCTAAAGGCAGACTGACACCCCACAGCCCGGCCAAGAGACTGCCTAATGTCACACCCCTGTGTGCCTTCTGGCTGGATAGGCTCTTGTCCCCACATCCATGAAGCTCCCTGGTTCGGGGACACCATCAAGGTCCCCAGGCCCAAGCCATCTTGATGACTATGTCATTCATGTCTAGAAGTCCTCTGGTTATTGTGACTGGTCCAGGCATGGACACATGGCCTAGGGAGGCTAATTGTCCCAAAGAGAAAGTTTCGTGTAACTTCCATTGCTGCTGGCAGTCATGTGACGGAGAGGGAAAGTGACTGGAGAATGAGGCCACAGCAGCTGACTGACGGCAGAACAGGCAGCTGGGCTGTGGAGTGCTGAGTTAAGCCACCCTCAAGCCCCCATCTGTCACGGGAAAAACGAAGTCTCTTATCCTGTGAACCACACTCACCAGGGACTTACGTTATTATATCCTAAAGCAAACTAGTTCACACACAGACCATCCCAGAAGGCCTTTCTATCACAGGCCCTGGAACCTCCCCCCTCTCTCTCTTGGGCCCCAGTGCTAACGTCTGTGTGTGCCTCCCCAACAGTCATGGGGTCTCCTCCATCCTTCTCTTGCTTATCAAGTATCACTGAGGTGAGGGTGGGGGTAAGGGAGGGGAGGGGGACGGAAGAGGGAGGAGTAGGTGAAGGGGGGGGACATGGCTTAACAGTGGAGCTGTTGTGGGACCCAAGACTGTCTTTTTCATGAGTTACATGGGGATCCTGAAGCTGCAGGTCCAGGGGCCACACAGAGAAATACAAACAACCAGAAACCACCCTGAGCTGGCCATGGAACACCACAAACAAACAAACAAAAACAAAAAACATCAAGTTTCCTGCAGTCAGAGAACATGGGTGAGAATTTCTGTCACCAGCTCTCAGCAATTTTTTACCTACTAGACTTTCCCAATCCCTTCTTGCAGGGGTTGGGAAATTCAGCCTTTCGGGCCCCGGAGTCTGAAGTCCATCCAGGGACTCCATACTCACTCACAAGAGATCTATCAAATGAATAAGTATCTCGTCAAAGCTGTGAGCAGCTGCTGTTGTCTGCCCTGGCCACCCGATCAAAGCCCTTTCCATAAAGCTCCATAGGCAGGCAGCCTCTGGGCACTGGAAGGCCCCTCCCTTCCTGACTCCCCCCTCTGAAGCGATACTGTGGGATCAGCAGTCTGTGGGTCACCCAAGAACAATGCTTGCTCCGAGGTCTTTGCTGCAGTCTCCACACTGGTTGAGGCAGACAGCCTGTGGCCACTGATCTTCACAGTGTCTGCTAATGTCTCGCCACGGGTGGCCTCTGTTGAAGGCCAGAGAAGGCCCTCAATTCACTAGCTGCCTAAAGAGTCAGTCCCAGAATTCTTCTGTGGATGGTTGTGGTCACCTGCCCTGGGTCCTTACATGTAAGATGGGAATATGTGGATCCTTGAGAGGTGGTAGCTGAGCCTGAGCAAAGGCTTAGGTTCCTCCAGGGCAGCAGAGTGACAGGGGGCACATGGTGGCCCTCGCCTGTTGTCAGGGGCCCTTGAGATGTAGCTTTGTGTCTACACGGCTAAGCCAGACCCCGATGATCTCATCGGTGGGAACTGCTCATTGTCTCTGAACAAAGCCCCTGCTTTAACCAGCCATGGCCAGTTTGCTGTTGGCAGCGAGTTCCTCAGCACCTGTGGCGAGTGATGATCCTCATCCTCATGCCACTTTCTCCAAGGTGATGAGGACTGAGTGGGCTGGGTCTGGCTTGTCCCAGCAGCCTCTGATTCAACCTTGGTCAACTGCCCAGCCCTTGTGGGTACCAGTGCCAGACAGAGCCACTGCCTACCAAAAGTAAGCCCAAATGATGAGTCACCACGGGTACTCACAGGTTCAGGGTGGGCCTGAGTGCAAGGTCCTGCTCCAAGGAGGACAAGGAGCAAAAAGGGGGATCCTTTCAGGTCATCCCTAGATGCTGAGTGGATCTTGGGGGCTGTGGCCTTGGTCCACAGCATCCAGGGCCCAAAAAGCCAGCCACTGGGCCCTGTTCAGCCTTGTTGAACACTCTCAGCTAGATCTCCTGCTCTAGCAGAGGACCCCTCCCTGTATGTTGGTTCTGGACCCACACAGGCCTCATGCTGAGTCCCCGTAACACCCTCTGATACCCCAGTTGCCCTTCGGGGGCAGAAAGGCTGCATACAAGCACCAGGAGCACTCGCACAGAGTCCCCCTGCAGAAGGAGGTGTGCATCACGCCCCACCCTACCCCTCACCCCAGTTGCTTAGACTCATCCACAGGCAGATGGGGCTGTCCAGGAGTGGACGTAGGCTCCCAGCAGCCAGCTCCTCATCCCAGAAGCCAGCCCCCTGCCTCATCTCCCACTGCAGACGCAGCCAAGCCACACCCCTGCTGCTGCTGTTAAATGACTCCCGGGGAGCTGCTCAGCCCCAGAGCCCAACGCCCTTCTCCTCTCTTAGAGCAGTTAGAGTGTGGCAGACTCACCTCAAGCTTCGGCCAGTCTGCATGCATGAATTCGAGAAAGCTCACCAATGAAAAGTTCTAAGACTGCTCTGTAGGGGTGGGGCGCACTGGGTACTGTGTAAATTAGACCTCAGTAGTGTGACTTGAATGCAAAAAAACTACCTCGCCCGGAGCCAACACTAACCCATGTGCCAGAATCTATGGTCTTGAGTTCTGGTTAAGATCCTTGCTGAGGCCTGAATTGGAAAGGGGGGTGAGCACAACGATGACAATGGGGAGGATTCTTTCCATAACCCTCACCCCTCACCAGAAGGGAAGAGACTAGGCCCCACTATCTAGTTCCTGGAGAGGAGAGGCGTGGCCCCACTGTGAGCTTCTCTGATTCCTAGGCCTCCGGGAAGGATGACCACAGGCCATCTCCCCTCGCTGTTCTAGGGACCAGAGTCCCCGGAGAAGCGGTGGTCAGCACCAGCTCCCTCTGAGGGTTTCAGAAGGATCCTTCCTGCCTCTTCCCACTCCTGAGGTCTGCAGGAGTCCTGGGCTCCTTGGCTTGGAACTGCATGGCTCTTCCATCTATCCTCACCTTCACACGGCTTTCTTCCTGGGTCTCTCCAGGTCCCACTTCTTCTTCCTGTGAGAACGCTGGTAATGGAATCAGGGTCTACACTAACTCGGAGCATATCTTAATTATTTACATCAAAGATGATTTCCAAGTGAGATCGAATTGCCAGGTTCCGGGCTGGCGTAAACTTGAGGATGTGAAGGTCTGCCAGCACAGTGGACTGGAGGACGGGGCTGAGCCCATCTTGCCTGGCTGTCTCTGTCAGCCCCCAGGTGAGATAACACTTCCCTCATGGCGCAGCTATGAGGGACCAAGGACTCTGCAGGTGTGCCCACACCTGCACTCATCCCCTAGCACTCAGAAGTTACCACACACCTTGTAAATCAACAGCATTTATTCTCCCACCGTTCCCGAGGGCCAGGAGTCTGGCTCCGGGCTTCCTGGCCCTCTGCTCATGTCACAACAGGCTGAAACAGAGGCCCAGGCTGACAGTGGACAAGGCTGTGATGGTAGCTCAGAACTCAGTTCCTCGTGTTTGTGGGGCTTTGACTTCCACCAGCGAAACTTTCATCAACAGTCCACGATTCTAGGTTTTTGTTGTCAGGCAGGGTCATCTGCACCATGTGGCCTCCAGAATGACAAATTACCTCTCCCATTAAGGCCAGCTAGAGAACATTATTCTAGAAGGAACCCAACCCCCTTGAGGCTTGTGCCTGATTAACAGGGCCCAAGCAAGACAATCTCCTTTCCATTAAATTCTATTAACTGACTTGGGACATTAATTCCATCTGCAAAATCCCTTTGCCTCAGCCTCATCCTGGGGTGGACATGTTATGCTCATAGTCCTGCCCACACCCAAGGGAACAATAGGATTAGGAATCTCAGTGACCACCTTGGAATCCTACCTCCCCACCCCAAGATGTCTGTTTCCGTTCCCTGCCCATTGTGGCCTTCTACAGCTTGCAAGTCACCAGGAATAGAAGCTGCCCTCCCTCAAGAGCACAAAGGAAAACTCCCTGACCTATTCCCATTGGTCCACCAAAGGATCATGTGTTCATGTCTGACCACTCATCAGGATACAGAATGCATGAATTTACCAATCCTGAGTGGCATCCACAAAACTGGAGCATGGGGTCCTAGTTAGCTTTTCATCACTGTGACAAAATACCTCAGAGGACAACTTTAGGGAAGTGCATTTCTTTTGGCTCACTATTCCAGGGGGGCTGACTCCATTGATGCTCACATCAAAGCAGCCAGGGAGAAACAAGGATGAGGGAGAAAGAGAATATTATGCCCATGGTTCTAGGCTCCACTGCCACCCATCCCCCTTTACATGGCAAAGAGTTTATTTCAGCTCACAGTTCATCAAGACAGGGATGTCAAGGATGCAGGAGCTGCCCGCATCCCATGCACAGTCAGGAAACAGAGAGGAACAGACAACCATCTCTTTTCCCTTCTCACCCCATCCAGGTCTGCAGACTGTGAAATGGAGACACAGTAGGCAGTGTTGGGAGATATTATTTTAAGGTGTAGGGCTTTTGTTTATACTGTTTTTGTTTAACTCTGTGAAGCTGTGTTACTGTGCCTGTCTAAAATACCTGATGGTCCTAATAAAGAGCTGAATGGCCGATAGCAAGGCAGGAGCAAGGATAGGCGGGGCTGGTAGGCAGAGAGAATAAATAGGAGGAGAAACAAGGAAGAGGGGAAGAAAGAGAACAAAGAGAGGAGGGTGTCAGGGGCCACCTAGCTGTCTAGCTGCTCAGCAGTCCATGGAGTAAGAGTAAGATTTACCTAAGTAAGAGAACAGGAAAAGTCCACAGGGAAATGGTAGAGGGGATACTATAAGTTAAGAAAAGCTGGCTAGAAACAAGCCAAGTTAAGGCCGGATGTTCATAATTAAGAATAAGCCTCTGTGTGTGATTTACTTGGGATCTTGGTGGAAGACACCCTCCCCCCCCCCAAAGAGGAAAAAACTTCTTACTATAAGGCAGATGCTCCCTCTCTCCTTAGCTGCTTATCTCTAAGAAGGTACTCCAGACACATGGAGGGTGTTTTACTAACTGCAACACCACTGTTGAGAATCAAAAGAAACCATCACAAATCAAAGGTATTTTACTCAAGGCGACAGACTTGGAAATCAGTGCCCCGAAGACAAGTGGGGCACTTTCTCCACCACTGGATAAGTGGCCCCTGGAAAGACGTCTCTCTCTTCTGACCCCCAACAAACACTGTATCCCCCAGCTCACACATGTATCCCCCAGCTATTTTCTTGTATGAACTTCCAGTGCTGTTCTTGTCTTTACTAATTCATTTTTCTTGTTCTAGGTATGTGGTGTACATACCTAGTGGTGTGTGTGTGTGTGTGTGTGTGTGTGTGTGTGTGTGTGTGATATGTATGGTGTGTGCGGGTATGTGCTGATGTCCACACCCAGGAGCATATAGGGGCCAGAGGAGGATGTCAGGCATCCTGATCCATCACTCTGCTTTATTCCCCTGAGAAAGGGTCTGTTGGTCAGCCATCAAACCCAGCAATCCCCCTGTCTCTGCCCTCACAGCCCTGGAGTTACAGGCTCCCACACAGCCACACCCAGATTCTTGCCTGGGCGCTGAGATCCTTGTGCTTGTACAGCAAGGGTTCTTATCCACTCCCTAACTTATGCTGAAACTTAAGTTCACGACAATTTAAGTAGAAAACCCTCTATGTTCCTGCTTATGAGCAGCCAGTGTTAACTATCTGCGACTTAGAGGCCAGGGATGAAGCAAAATTCACGCCAGAGCTATGGGACAGCAAAGTCCCACTGCTGGGTTCCCCCTTGTCCCACTGGGAGAGAGGTCTCTGTGCCTACCTCGGCAGGCTGCCAGGTCTTAGCTCTGTGGGAGCCTCCAATCTGTAGCCTCAAGACTGGGCATCAAAATATTTGACCACAGGCTCTGCCCATCATGTTAGATGCCAGCTGTAAGCCTGAAAGCCTCTCCAGGCCAAAGGTAGAGCTGGCTGGTTGGTCACTTGGCAGCATGTGACCAGCAGTGTGGCAGCATCCATGCAGCCAACCAGTTTTCCCAGGAGGGTACTGTTGGGAGGCTGTTCAGTGTGAGCCAGTGGGCTGCCAAATAGGCTTCAAATCAGGGGCCCTGACTAACCCATCTTGTGTTCATTAGAAGAGCTAGGAGCCAGTGACATGGTTCCTCCAGATCAAGGCACATGCTGACAACCCTGACAACCTGAGTTTGATCCCTGGGACCCACAGGGGGTTAGGAGAAAACGGGCTTCTGAAAGTTGCCCTCTGACCCCCCGCCACACACACACACACACACACACACACACACACACACACACAAATAAATAAAATTTTAAGTTCAAAGGAGGCTGTCAGTTTAAACCAAACACTATTCAGTGCATTACTGTAGATGGTGGAGACAGACACCGACCCCATTAGCAGAAAAGGGAGCTCCATGGTGACACACAGCTGCTGGGTGACAGCTGTGGTACTGGAGCTTTGGGAACTGCCCCTAAATTCAGGGAGCCAATCATTTTTACTGCCTCTTCTGTTTGCAAGTGTGATCTACAGGCTATTCATTCATTTACCAAGCATGTATGGATTACTGTGTGGTAGCTGATATTCTAGACACTAAACTATGACGGTGACAGGCACACTATGGCTGGTGTCAGGTGGAGCATGAGGAGGGGAACACAGCCAGTGGCCACGGGCACAAAATAAAAATGGAATCTCAGCCAGGTGTGGAAGCATGTGCCTTTAGTCCCAGCATGCATGAGGCAGAGACAGGTGGATCTCTGTGAGTTCAAGGACAGATAGGAAAGAAAAAAAGTCAGATGGTGGCAAATTATAGGAAGACGATAACGTGGGGAGATGGGTGAAGAGTGGCCAGGAAGTGTCTTCAGGTAAAACATACAGGGAGGTGACATCTGAGCTGAACCCTGTGGAGACACAGAGCTGGTAGAGTGAAACTTTGCCAGGTTTTCTAGGGAGAGGGCAGAGCAAGTGCAAAGGCCCTGAGGCAGGAAAGCGCTTGAGAAACAAAGAAAGAAAAAAAAAATCCTTCTGTGGCTCTGCTAATGGGAGCAAGCTGGGAGCGATTACAGAATTACTGTTAATTTCCTTAGATGCCATAATGATGGGAAGGGCCATCTGGGAAAGCAGCACATCCCTCGGAGATGCCCGCTCCAGTCCCCAGGGGTGATGGCGTCACCGTGTCTGCAGCCTCCTGCCAAGGGACCCAGCAACAAATCAAGCCCTCATGAGAAACATAATCAGCCATGGCCTCAGGTGGAGGGGTCAAATGTATCCACCGTATTGTCCTTTCAGGGTTTCTATTTGATGATTTTATCATACAAAAAACAAGTGGTCCTGGGGAGACAGCTTGGATAGTAAAGTATTTGTCACACAACATGTGTGCTTGAGTTCGGATTCCTGGCCAATCTTGCAAAATCAGTGATTTCTGGGTTCAGTGAGAGATTGTGTCCCAAAAAATAAAGTGGCCAGAGCTGGGTGATGGTGGTGGTGCACGCCTTTAATACCAGCACTTGGGAGGCAGAGGCAGGCAGATCTCTGAGGGTTCAAGATCAGCCAGGTCTACAGAGGGGGTTCCAGGACAGATAAACCCTGTCTGGAAAAACGAGAGAGAGAAAGAGAGAGAGAGAGAGAGAGAGAGAGAGAGAGAGAGAGAGAGAGAGGGAGGAGGAGGGAGGAGAGAGGGAGGGGAGGAGGAGGGAGGAGGGAGGGAGGGAGGAGAAAGCCAGAACTAGACAAAGATAGAGGCCAGAGATTAATACCAGGTGTCCCCCGCCCCCATCACACTCCCCCATCCCCATCCCAACTCAGTGGTGGGATTAAAGGTGAGCAGCCATACCTGGCTTTTTACAGATTCTGGGGGTTGAACTCAGGTCCTCATGCTTCCAAAGAAAGAATTTCCCCCAACCAAGCCACTTCCCTAGCCCCTATCTACATTCGTAGTGAGAAACCTAGGTGGAGAGGGATTGGTCAGCAAAGGAGCACCTGCTAGCCAATGGCTGAGCCTAGGTTGTTAGACTCTTGGCCCTGGAACACATGAGTCATTCCCCCACCATCTGATAGTCACAATCTATGAACTGGAATCATAGCTCAAAAGGGATTTTCCTGGATTTCAATCATAAATGTACTAGATGTACTGTCCCAGAGAAAGCCCTAGACTAAACAGCAATTAGGAACAGACACATTTGTGCATTTCCCCTCAAGGAAACAAAACCCCCAGGGCTGGGAGGGATGGCCCACAAGTTAAGAGCACATGTTGCCTTTGCAGAGGATCAAAGTTGGGTTCCCAGCACCCATATCAGGCTGCTTATAACTGCTTTTAACTCCAGCTCCAGGGGACCTGATGCCTTGTTTAGGGGGATCTGACACCCTCTTCTGACTGCTGAGGGTATTGCACACACATACACATACCCACAAACAGACACACTTATAGATAATTAAAAAATAAATAAATAAATAAATCTTGAGAAGAAAGATCTCTTTGTTCCACCTTGTCTGCAGAAAGGCTTCTGCTCTGCCCAGGGCCTCGTGGCTATTTTTATTGTCCGCTCCACCCACAGTATAGGTGTACCGTCATTTACCAGGACCGCACAGGAGACACAGATTCACACAGTTAAACTTTCTGGCCTGTTTCCCCAAGAAAGACCCATGGTATAGCATCAAACAATGAGTGCATTTGTCTCCATGACCTGTGGTCTTTGAAGAGTGTCTTAACTGGGGACTGTCCCACGCTTTCTCTGGTAAGAATTCACAGTAAACGCCATCACTCTTTGCAATAGCTCGAGGCAATTATAGTGGTTTATAATTCTCCTCCCTCCTAAACTAGCCCTTGATTCCTAAATGTGCACTTTCAGGCGTCAGGCGTTAGAATAAATTAGACTATACAATTACATGTAATTAAAGGGGGGAACCGGCTGTGGCGATGCAAAGATAGCTGTGTTTTGCTGAAGTAAAGCCTGTCTGTGACCGTGTGCTGGCCCAGGGAGGCCACATGAAATACAATTAGTGTTCTGTTTTAATGGGCTTACGGAGCTGCTCTCATTATCACAATATCTGAAGACATATAAACAGTTTCTCCCTAATACCAGGGTATTTCTCCTGACAAGACAGCTTGGGTTCTAAGACTTCAGCAGAACTAACCACAAATTCATATTGTTTTGCAAGGTACTCAAACTTGTATTTTAAAAGCCCTGCAAAGCCCATCTCTCCTCAGGAGCTGGGAGGGTTGATCTCCATGCTGAGAGGGGGGCAAAGACTTCTCTTGGAGGGGGGAGTCACAGCCAAACTTGCATGCATTATTAAAGCCACCTGTGCCCCAGAGCATGGGCCTCAGCCGGAGCCTCCAGTCTACAGCCATGTCCCTCCCTTTAGTGTTTCTCCTTTACACGCCAATTTGTTTGAGACATGTTAAAAGGTTGTCTTTTATAACCCTCATAAACTACCATCAACTCTGGCCCAGATGCAGCCAAAAAAGTTTAAACAATCTGACTGGTTTCAACCTGTGGGCTGTGACGCAAAAAGGTCCAGAAAGAGGCTTTTGGGTTCCCACCATTGCCAGAGTCAAGGAAGTGAGACGGGAGAGGACCCCACAGGGTGAGCAGGACCCATGATGTCCTGTATAGCAAGCCACCAAGGGACTCCCAGCAGGGAAAATCGAGGCATGGGGTGTCAGAAAGAAAAAAAAAAAAGGTTGTCAAAGTTACAAAGTTAAACCAATTGAGTTGGGGGGTGGCAGCCTGGCAGCCTGAGGAGTTTATACGGCTCCACAGTTGTCTGTTTGTTATGATGATGTCATCAGGGGCAGAGGGGACACAAAAGAAAGCTGGCCTAGATCACGTGCTTAGAAAGGCAGGGACTGGAGACTCAAGCCCTGAAGGTCCCCCGGACTCTGTGTAGCCCACCCTGGCCAGAGTCCAACTGTGGAAGAGACTATCACTCCCCAGGCTAGGGGACATCTTATGCTGAGGTCCCTCCCATCTTCAGATACACACAGAAGTCCTTGAGTGGGGCCAGCTCTCCTCAGCCACCTGGAAGGAGCCTGGGGCACAGGATGAGGCCCAGACCATCAGGGTTCGGAGTTCACTAGGAATTAGGAGAAGACATGTAACTGGAGAGGCTTCGCAGACTCTCCAGGTGTCTTAGTTGATGAGAGAGTCTCAGTACACATTTGTCCTTAAACTCTGTCCTCTCCTCGGTAAAGAAAGAGACCAGGGTCAGGTGCCAATGTCACTGTGTTAGATCTCTCAGTTGCAACAGCCCAAAGAAAACCTAAGAGAAGTCAAGTGCTGCCGACTCCCTCCAGCGAGCAGTCCCACCTGGGTGACTGTAAGCCGCTGTCTTTCCTGGAATTTCTGGTGGACGCACCCATCTACAGAGAGAACCACCCTCTGAAGGGCAAGGGTGTGGTCCTACTGTGGCTCTTCAGCTGTTTTATGATGCAAATCCCCAACTTCTACAACATCCTCCAGAACCTCAAAGCAAACAGGACACAGGTTCCGGCCCGGATCCGCCTCCCTCTCCTGCCCTAGACCCCCATGGGACACTGGGGTCCTGCCAGAAAATCACTGCTGTGATGAGGTACCTGGTCCAAAGCCAGGCACAGCCTCTGCAATGGGGCTCACGGGGACTGGGGGGTGGGGGGGGTGAAGCCACCCGCCTATCCACTGTGGGCAAGTGGGCTGTGGGCAAGACCCTAACCTCTCGGAGCATCTGAGTTCTCCAAAGATTGTGATGACCAGGGGCAAATGCAGAACCTGCTGAACGGTGCAGAGAAAGAAAAGAATAAAAAAAGATCACACTTACACTTGTTGGTTGTTGTTTTGGGTGCCTCTGAGACAGTCTCACTATATAGCCTGGTTTGACTTTGGGCGATACTCCTGCCTCAGCCTTCCTAGTGTGGGGATTACAGGTGTGAGCCACCGTAATACTGTTTCAGCTGACTGTACAAAGACGTACAGTTGATTATATAGCAAAACTGATTACACCTGCTTGTCTACCCGTTTTATTTTTTGTTTTTAAGATTTTTCTTTTTGTTTGTTTTTAAATGGGGCTCCTGGGCCTCTAGCGGATCTTAGACTCACTATGTAGAAGAGGGTGACTTTGAATTTCTGATCCTCCTGCCGCTGTCTCCCTAGTGCTGGGAGAGCAGGCACGGGCCACCACGCTTTCTCGAGTCACTTCTCAGGAAGCTACTAATTATAGGAGAGCTCTGACACCAGTGCACCCACGGAACAGTGCTACAGGGAGTGAGCCCCTTCTTAGGCAGCAATAAGGCTGGAAGAAAGGGGGGTGTCAATATTTTTGGCTCGTGAAAGTACAGCCACAACTGTACACTGGGCCAAAGGTGGGACCTACCCCTGGCTTGGAAAAGCAAGTTCAGGATTAGTACAAAGAGGAGTCTAGAGCCCCCAACCCAGTCAAAACAATCCATTTGACCTTTAGATAAACAGCAAAGATTTTTTTAAATCTCCATGGTCACCCTGTTATTTTTACTTATTAAACTTGACAATACTATCCATCAGGAAACTAGAAAAATCCCACCAGGGAAAAGAGGATTTGGAAAGTAAGTACAGCCTGGGGTTTCAGATACAACGCCGAGCTCGGCTTCCTGGGTTCAGATCCCCGATCCATTGCTTGACCTTGGGCAAGTATCTTAGAACCGCTCTGTGTCTTGGTTTCAGTATCTATAAATGGATAGAGCACCATGGAGGATTTTCAGGGTTACGTTTCCACCGGAGGCCAGCGCTGTTCCCTCCACAGGGTCAGTTCCCCCCTGTTCATCGGCTGTAGTTTCTGCAGTTACTGGTCGGCTCTGTGGCGCTCTTCACCCACCCCAGGCAGCCAGTGCCCCTCAGACCTCTGGTGGCTTCGGGGACTGCAGAAACTGCGCAGACAGCACCACCTGGAGTCGAGTTTTCCCTTTACCAAGGTAGCCGGCCTCTCCTTTCTTTCCCATTCCCGGCCCATGTCTGGGCAAAGCTTCTGCTTTCGCTTGAGCTCAAGTTAATTTCTCAGAGAGCTTCGCAGGCGCGTGGGAAGGTCCCGGGCGCGTGGGCAGTTCCTCCAGCGATCTAGCTTGGGGATCGGCCCGAGCCGGCGTCTCCAATGGCAAGTGTGTGCGTGTGTGTTTAGAGGCGAGCGCTGGGCTTTCAGCAAAGGCAGTCGGGTGTTTGCAAACCAGGGCGAGCCCCTGTGAAAGCGGATAAAAGAAAACATTTATTAACGTGTCATTACGAGGGGCAGCGCCGGGCCGGGGCTGTCGCACGCCTCAGGGAACACTTGGCTCCTCGCAGCTGGGAGGGAGGAGGACGAGAAAGCGGAAAGAGGCTGGATTCTCCGCGCGCCAGCCCCGGGGCCTGATCCATGGCCCTGGCGACTTCGCGCCGGTGTCTGGTGGACTAAGAGATGCGCCCCCGGTCCGAGTGGCACACACGCGCGCACACACGCACGCGCGGTCCCGGCTCGCCGGCAGCTCTCTGCTCAGCGCACATCGCCTTCAACTCCGCGCCCAGGGCGAGCGGGAGCGGGTGCGGGTGAGTGCGCCCGGGGCCCGCGAGGGTGCGCGCTCGGCGGCGGGAGCGCGGCCGGCCACCGGCTCGGCAGGCAGCAGGCCGGGAGCCGCCGGGACTTCGAGCCGGGGCGCGGGGCGACCGCGAGCCGGGGTGAGGCGCTTGGTCGCAGGGTCCCCGGCGGGGCGGGGGGAGGGCCGGGTCCGGGTCCTGGAGCGCTCGGAGCCGGGGCGGGGGGTGGAGCAGAAGCCGGGATGCGGCGGCGGCGGCTGGAGCAGCGGCAGCGCGGAGTCCCCTACGCCCGCGGCCCGGCCCGGCTGCGGCAGAGGCGCGGTGAGGCCGCGGGGTCCGCGCGGTGAGTGGGGCGCTGGGCCGGGGCCGGGCCCGGATCGCGGATTCCAGGGCGAGCACGGCTCAGGTGAGCCCAGCTGGTCCCCGCCGCCCAGCTTCGGGAGGGTGGGCACCCAGAGGCTTCGGCGCCGGCCGGCCACAGGGGGCTGACCGTTTTGACCCTGTCTGTGAGGCTGGGCGGCGGGGGGAGGACTTCTCGCGGCGTCCCGGTGGTCCCCGGGGAAGGGCGTCTGAACCCAAGGGCTGCAGGAGCATGGCCGGGTTGACCCCTTGGGGGTTTAGACCCAGAGGGCCGGCTAGAAGCCAGGCCACGTGCAGCTTGTCTGGGCAGGACCCGAGCAAGCAAGGACCAGGAGCTCGCAGAACCGAGGACAAATGAAATCGGAAAACTTCTCCCGCGCCAGGTCAGAACCCATCGCCCGGCCGACCTGCGTCCGCCGCGGGCTCCAGAAGCCCGAAGGGGACGCTGCTGCGGGACTGAGACTTCATTTAGAGTAGTTCGTTCATTCATTCATTCGACAAGCATTTGTGGAGCTTTGAGCGTGCCAGGCACGGAGTGTTACCCAGGGAAGCGTGGATGGTAGTGTTAGTCCCTGCGAGGGCGGCTGGTGGCCAGCCGAGAGGAAGCTCAAAGTGGGCAGATGGAGGGAAACCACCCGCGGACCGTAAGTCTGCTTGATGGCCTCTGTCTGGCGGGGACCCTGAGAGCCTTGTCTCCCCACACAGTAGGATGGTCTGCACAGAGCGTGGCTGTGGTGACGACCTCCCCCCACCGCCTCTCCCCACTTCCTGAAAGTTCTGAGCGGCCCCACCCCTTCTGAATTGGCTCTCTTGCAGCTTGTTTTAATCACTTTTTGAGTTAAAAGTCAATATTTAATTAACCAAGTAATTACATTCAGCTTACGTTTGATTCTAGATATTTGCTGTGTCTGTGGGGACTCCTGCCCTCTCCCCTCTCCATCTGTCCCTGCCTCTTTCTCACGGTGCACCCCCAGGCTACTCTGGAGGTGAGTGACAGAGAGCAGGTGACACTGGCTTTCCCTAGGGACATCCTGGATTTTTCTCTCCGGAACTGTTCATCATGCAGTTTGTGGTGACCGAGACTGGGTCCAGCTCCCTCTACCCAAAAGGGATCAACTAAGATACAAGCATTGGTTAAAAGGGGGTGGGAGCTCCCTGAAGACCCCTCTGCCCAAGATGCTCCACCCAGCCTGGCTAGGTCCTCAGGGAAATCAGAACAACCTGTTTCTACGCCATTTAGTGTTGAAATCCGCAGTTTGTTGATAATGATTTTGGCTTAGCCGGTCGCATGCTGGACCCGCCGTCCCTGCCCTGGCTGAGAGGCAGTGTGGCTTTGGACTTTGTGTAACCGTCTTGAGGTTATTATTATTATTATTGAATTTATGTTTGTTTGTTCTTTTTTTCTGAAACCTTAATAGCATGTTAGGTTTTCAGAATTAAGGTAGGTTTGCTTAAACAAGGCTGGCCCTCAGGGAGGAACTAAGTTCACCCATGTGCAGTCTGTGTGCCCATCTTGTCCCCCTGGCCCACAGGGGCTTCATTCAAGGACCCCATCCCATGAGGGATTTCACCCGGATGTTCAGAATGCCTTTTAACTGGGGAATTGAGCCTCTCTCCTGTGTCTGGCCTTGGTGGCTTCTGGCCCCTGGGTCAGCGGGAGATTATCACTCAGCCATTATCTATTCTTAAACTCTGCCCTCTCTGAAAACCTGAGGCCCTTCCTGCCTTTCTGACCAGTTCAAAGGAGTTTCCCCTTCACCTCAAAGATAGCAAGCAGGAAGTGTTGTAGGCCTGTAGACACAAGTCACGTGTCCATGCAAAATCTTCCCAGCGCGGTGGCTTGAATATGGTGCTCGGTGGTACATTCCTGAGGCCCAGGCCCACTCTGAACCTCTTCCTCCAGGGGCTCAGTTATTTCTAAATGCAGGGGACAAGAAAGACCTGACCAGTAAAACAGTAAAGTTGTGGAACTTAGAAGCCCCTCCAAATCCTTTCCCTTCTCCAAGAACCTCCAGTTGTTTTGGGACAGAGTAGGGAGGTGTCCTGGTTTGTATTGTTTTTTGTGTTGTTATTTTCCTCTCATTGCTTCTGCCCTCTCTTCTTCCCCTGCGTTCGTCTCCCTCCACTGGTCTCGATGCAAAGGTTTCTCTCAAATGTGGCCGATGAAAATCGTGCTGAGATTAGGATTTTTAGCTCTTCAGAAGCACAGGGAGAGAGACAGGACACTGTAGGAGTGAGACCCTCTTGTGGCTGCTAGTGGAGTGGCCTCAGAGGGGGTCCCAAGCACTTGGTTTCAGGCTGGGCTCTGTGTGTGTGTCAGTGGACAGGAAAGTGAGCCTCTCCATGGTGACCAGCAGGCCAGAACAGGCTGGCTAAGGCCAGCCCCAGGGACTGGCCTAGTGGGGACCCCGGCAGATGCCCCTGATCCAGCCGGCTTCAAGGCGCTATCTAATTGGGAGATCATTAAGATCATTATAATTAATTGGCATCCTGATAAATGGCGTGATTGCCTAATTGGGGCGGTTGCTAGGGAACTAGACCTCACTTGGAGCCTAGAGGGGAAGAGGCAGTAGCTGGCTGCAGTTGGGCGCTGGGGTTACAGACCCCGCAGTTCATGGGCTCGAAGCCAGAACTGTATTACCCACATCTACTGGCAGCTGCAGTTGCAGATGAAATGTGGGCTGGGGTGTTTTCTTAGAAGGGCCGCAATCAAGACCCTTTCTCTTGCAAGCCATTGAAAGGGGGAGGCTCTGAAATCTCGGAGGCAAAAGAAAAATGTCTGATGCCTCTCACAGGCCCCCAAATCCTAAGGCAGCCCTGGCAGCAGGCACTGCCTGATTGGGGCTCGGCATTTGCCATAGATGCCATTCCCCCATCTCCACTCTGCCCTCTGCCTCACTCTGTGCCTTCCTCAGCACTAACGCTGCAGTTTCTGGCAGCCCCAGGCTGGATGTTGAAGACAGCCAGTCTGTCTGGCCACCTGCCCAGCAATGACATGGGAGTGTGTGACTCAATCGTTCTGTGCCTCTGAGTTCTTATCCAACAAGTGATGAGGGTAAGTCCTCACACCCTTCCTTGAGTCTGTGGGCCAGGGTTAGATAGTCAGCACCAAGTGCTTAGCACCTGTACCAGGTAACCCTCGACTGTTATCACACTGGAGATGCGGGGGCAATGCTACTGAGTGTCCCCCTCTCGCCTGTGTGGGCATAGCCCAATAGAAGCAAGCCTCTTGGCAGCAACAGCCCCCTGGGCCCCCAGGTGCCCTCCCGTGAGACCATTCATTGCTCACTGGCTGGGATAATAAAGTTACGCATGCCTCAGACCACAGTCTGGATGGGGGGGTAGCTGCTGGGTCCCACAAACCGGGGGTCCCCTGTAAAAGGGAAGCCTGGCCATTTGGGAAGCCAGGAGCCACCTGTATGGGCAGCTGTGGTCAGAGGAGCCTGTCTGTCAGCACCCTGGCTGAGGTGAGAACCACAGTGACATTGCCACCCTTCCCTTTCCACAGGGCGCTTGGGAACCAGATCCTACTTTAGCTGCTTCAGTGGAGAAAGCTGCAGCCTGGCTTCAAGCCAGGGCTTTCTGGGGGCTGAGTTTGCCTGGCCCGCCACCGTGAAAATCATCTTGAAGTGTTTGTTTAAAAAATGTGAAGCCCTAGGGAGGGAGCAGGGCACCCTGTATATGTTCAAGTCGGCAAAAAGCTTGAAAGAGGGCCTTGTTGACCTGTGGGGCTAACAGTGTGTGGGGGTGCTGCAGATGAGAGCAGGGATGTAGAGGTGTCAGAATGCACCTTTGCCTTGAACGTGACAACCTTGGTATTGTATGGGTCCAATGGCTACATGATCCCACTACCACACAGGGCCCAGTACCACACAGGTCCATCTCAGTACCTCACGGGTCCCAGTACCTCATGGGTCCCAGTACCTCCGGGTCCCTGTACTTCACAGGTCTCAGTACCTCATGGGTCCCAGTACCTCATGGGTCCCAGTACCTCATGGGTCCCCGTACTTCACAGGTCCCAGTACCTCACAGGTCTCAGTACCTCATGGGTCCCAGTACCTCATGGGTCCCAGTACCTCATGGGTCCCCGTACTTCACAGGTCCCAGTACCTCACAGGTCTCAGTACAATGGGTCAGATGAACTTCAAGATGACAAGAGCCAGTTACAGCCTAAGGACCTAGCCCGGCAAGAGGGGAAGGCCCCAAGGGCAAGCAGTGAAGAAGGCCATTGTCAAGGCTGTTCATAACAGGCTCCAAAAAACCATCAATGAAACCCAAGGCAACTTCATGAGTGGGGAGCACGGTGAGGCAACTTCAGGCAGGTAGTCTAGAGAGGCCTCCCTGAGATGAAGGAAGAGGCTGGCCTTAGAAGAGCTGAGGAGAGAGCATTTGAGGTGGTAAAGCAGCCTGTGCAAAGGCGCCTGAGGTGGAGAGGACACAGATGCCCAGCAGAGTAAGGAGTCGTGAGTGAGAGTGGTGTTCAGACTTGACTTTGAATGACGCGGAAAGCCATAGGAGGTTTTCAGGTAGGAGCAGATCTGTTTCAAAAAAGCTTTGGCTAACTTAAACAGTAGGCTTGATGCTGAGAAGTGGGACACAAGGCCCAGGGCCCGGGGCAGCTATGGGGGAGCCGAGAATGGCCATGGGACAGAATCATGGTGATGGTTTGGGTTGATGCAGGGGAGAGAGATTTGGGGTGTGGGGCCAGCGGGACTTGAGTGGATCCAGAATAAGGAGGAGCCATTGATTCTCAAATAGAGGTGCCCTCGCCAGCTAGGGAAGTTGCAGTAGCTGGTGGGGACAATTTTGAGTGTCACAAATAAGACATCTAGTGGGTAGAGACCACCAGTGCTTCTCAGGAATCTTCCCCTACTCAGGAGGGCCCCACCACAAGGAGTGATCACAGTGCTGAGTGTGGTGACCTAGTACAGTGACCAGGTGGCCTGGAGCAGGGTGGTTCCTGAGCAGTGTGAGGAGGGACCAGGAGGGAAGGTTAAGAGGGGTTGAGCCAGCTGGCTCTCCAGGTGCCTGCATACATCTTGGATGTGCAAGTCTGGTGACCTGCAGCATTTGGAGCCATTATGCTTTCCAGCTATTTTAAGCTGTGTGGCTAGACACACTTACGAGGGAGAACTCATTTTATTCTCTGGTGTAGTTCCCTGTCCCCAGGGCCTGTCACACACCCTTTTGGTGAATATCTTTGGACATCCCACTGGCTCTCCTCTGATGCTCCTAGGAGCACTGGGCCCCCCATGACACCCACCTCACTGCTGGGTGATTGGTGGAGGCCTTCTGGGAATTGCCTGGTGTGGTGGGGCATCTCTACCCTGGCAGGTGGCACGAAGACTCCTGAGTAGGGCAGCTATCTGCCCAGCTGAGCCTCCTCTGCTGCTGAACCTAGCACTTTGGTATATTTGCACAAACTAGTGTTCTACATTTTACATTCCCAGTCTCAAGAGGATTGCAAAACACACGTGGGCTCAGTGGCAGCTCCACCTCTCTCCTGCCCCCTTCCCACCCCCGCTCCCCCTGCCCGGACTCATAGCTGCGTGTTATGAAAAACATGACCCCCTGCTTTACACACTGGGCCCCACTGGAGACAGCCCTTCATTCCAGCTCAGACTGGAATCCTTAAGCTAAGCATGTCTGTGGGGCCAGGGGGTAGGAGAGGCTGAATCCATAATGCTGGGGACCTCAAGCAGGGACATAAGATGTGTTTGGCCAGGTGGCTGCCATATGTGCCTGGGAAGTGTGTTGCTGACAGCTCTTCTTATTGGCTCGTGGCCAGGACCCCAGCAGGACTCTGACCCACCTTGGTAGCCAGAGAGGTGGGAATCTAAGCAAACAGCCTCGGGAAGTTCAGGAGAGTCTGTGCTTGCTGGACACTGCCTGTGGCAGCTCTGGGGACACATGCTGTCTGCAGACTTCTGAAGGCCAGCCGCTAAGTTGGATGTTTGGGAGAACAGGGACTCTGACCAAGATCCTCACCATAGCTCAGCGTCTATTCACTTGAACGTGGCTCACAGTGCTTTACTTACAGTAAAATGGAATGCCTGGTTTAGTGTTCTGGGCAACTGACGTTTCTATTTTTCACATAACAAAGTTCCAAGTAGGGGAGAGTCCAAGTCTTGTCTTTAGATAACATCTTGGAATGGTGTTATCAAAATCCCAGGGTCCTGCTCTCCACTGTTCGTCTGTCCTTAAGTCTGTCTTTCACCTTCTCGTCTCTTGATTTCAGTGTGGCTGCCACAGCGCCAATCATCAAGTCTCCCCTCGAGGGAGGGTTACAGGACAGAACTTCTTTCTATCTCTTTTTCCAGAGAACAAAGTCCTTCTGAAAACACCCTGCAGCAGACTTTGCTGTGTCTTATAGGCCCTTGCCTGGCTGTTGTACTGGATTCTAAACCAAACGCCAGCAAGGATAAATGGGGTTTTGCTGACGGTCTTAACTCAATGCTTCCCAAACCAACAGATCAAACACCTTCTGTTTTTAGCAAGCACTTTGAAGGTAGGGTTTCCTAGAAGGAATTCACAGATAGTGTATCTACACAGTCATCAGTGAAACACCCTGATTAGAAATGAAAGGGAAAACAAAGGCAGCATGGCTTATAATTAAACACAGTGGACACACTGCAGCCCAGCTTGGCGGGACACCTGAGCAGGACATCTGGGCAGGACACATGGGCAGGACTGGTACAGGTGCCCACATTGTGGGGACAGGCACACACAGCAACCAGTGCAGGTGGATGTTTAGCCCGTATGGTCATAAATGCTTTCTAGCAGCTGAGGAGACAGCCTGGTGGGTAAAGTGGATGCTGAGAAAGCACAAGGACTTGAGCTTTGGGTCCCCAGCACCTATGTTAAGAGTAGATGTGGCTGCAGCTCCTGTAACTCCAGCACCATGGAGGCAGAATCAGGAGGATCCCTGAGACTTGCTGGCCAGCTAGTCTAGCTGAATTGTTGAGCTCTAGGTTTAATGAGAGGCCCTGTCTTAAAAGGTAAGATTAAAGACAACTGATATCAGTCTGCAGTCTTCACACTCACAAACAGATACACACACATAGCCACATACCCATAAAACAACGGAATTTAATAAATTGTGAACAACTGGCCAAATTTCCCAAGTGAAACAGATTTTGGTCTTTGCTTGGTTTATTTGGGCATAGGGTAAAAAAAAAAAAAAAAACAGGCAAAAGTGATCTTGTTTGTGGGCAACGGTCCATTTCTTGGTTCTGGAAGCTGCCAGCGGCTTTTTCTTTTCTTTCCTTTTGGTTTTTTGAGACAGGGTCTCTCTGTGTAGCCTTGGCTGTCCTGACTCTAGTTCTATAGACCAGGCTGGTCTGGAAACTCAGAGAGATCTGCCTGCTTCTGCCTTCTGAGTGCTGGGTCTGAAGGAGTAAGCCACCACCGCCTGGCACTAGCAGCTTTTTCATCTACTGCACTATCTGGCAGAAGTTAGGAAATTATACTGGAACTTGGGTCTCTTGGTGTACGCTTGTAATCCCAGTACTCCAGAGGCTGAGGCAGGGAGTTCGAGGCCAGTCGGGACTCATGAGATTCTATTCCCCAAAATCAAAACCACCCTCCCCCTGAAGTTGTGTTGGAAATGAGTGGTTGTTCACTGTGTGTGTGTCTTCATAAACAGCCCTACACTTCTTCAGCACTCTGGCCAGTCAGGTGGTGACTTGGATGCCCTTACACATTCCCAGGGTGCTCCCGGGAATAGGAGCTGACAGCGATGCTGATTTGGAGGGGGTCTTTGAGCCTAAGGCATCTATCTACCCCAAAGATGCCTGTAGCCTCTCTTCCCACACCATCTTGCTGTGATACTCAGTGCTACTAGTAAGACAAATCCAGTCTTTGCCAAACAGGGCCATCCATGCATTCTATAGTTGAGCTTGGGGTCATTGGCCACTCCCCAGGATGAGCTGCAGCAGGGTAGAAGAGATGTTGTTCCAAATGGCCATAGTGTCAATGAAAGACAACAGCTCTAATCAGAATGCCTTGGCCAGCTTGGCCTCTCAAGAGCTGTATGTAGACGGGAGTCACTCTGCCTCACTGCATCTCTGTTGCCTTCCCTGGAAACTGCAACAGTCATAGCAGCCTGCTCCCCAAGTAGATGTGGTGACCTAGATCAGTGTCTGGGCACAAGGGCCTGGGGACAGAAAAGCTGGCTTCCAGTGGTCACTGCCTATTCCTGCTCTCATCTGAGAATCCTTCCTCAGCTTTTGAGCAGGGTTGGCTGTCTCTAGCGAAGGCCATTTGCCCCGTGACAAGTAAACACAGTTGAGTGGGTTCAACAAGAAAGGTATCACCAGACTTACTGCTCTGCTATGCCACGTTCTGCTCTGGCCCCACCCTACCTCCCCTTCCAGGCCCCATGGACACCAGCTTGGGAAAGAAGCCGAGTTTAGTCTGTCCCCAGACCTGGAGCCTGTCCCCAGAACCCAGGATGGCACCTGTCACTGTGAGCACAGGCAGATGGTTAGGAAAGGGAGGTCCTCACTGTCTCCAGAGGACCGGGAATCTCCTAGTGCCTGGCCACACCCTGATGGCTAAGCCAGTGCTGTTGGAGTTGCAGTTCAGGCCTTGAGGTGCTTAGCAGCTGCCCAGGGAATACTGGTGTTCTGCACAATTGAGAACCACAAAAGTAGGAGCGAAGGCTCAGGTGCCTTCTGCCAAGTCCCATAGGGGCTCCTGGAGGTGGCATGTATCCTGAAGCGGCCTTTGTCAGGGCCTGTTGTTCCTGTAATAAAATCCAGGCTCCGTCCACCCTGCCTTGTCTGCCTCCGCCCCATTTGCCTCTAACCCTCTTGCCGACTGTTCTCTGCATCCCCGTATACTGGCCACCTCTCTGCTCTCAGATGCCGGGAGCTATCTCCAACCCCAGGGCCTTGTCACTTACTGTCCCCACTCTGTGACCTGCTTTTCCTTCATAACTTCACTCTGGCTCCTTTGGTCTCAGCTGTGATATCACTGTAGGATGACAGTATTTCCTCTGGAATTCTCAGCACTTATTTGTACTTTGTGTCCTCTCTCCTCTCCTGGAGTAGCTAAGACTGTCTTGTTAGAGCTTGGCCCAGCCCTGCAGGTGCCCAGGAAGGAGGCCTGTGGCTCAAAGGCAGAACGGAATGCAGCCTTTGTCCTTGCTGCAAGGTGACTACTCCTGGCCTGGAAGTCCAAACCTGTTTGTCACTGGCAGAGAACAAGTTTGAGGTGGAGCTGGTTGGACTCATGCATGCCCACGGTGGCTGGTGGAGGAGGGGTCATCCCCCCATTGCCCCAGCAGGGGCATCAGGTCCCACCCAAGAGCTGGTGGTTCTTGGGCCACTGGGATGGGAAAGTTTAGCTTTGAGGCAGGTGGCATGACAGTCCAGGCTGAGGCCTCTCCATCACCTCCGCTCCTAGCATTTGAGCCTATCCCAGGATGAGCTCTGAGCTCTGGCTGGGCTCTGTTTCGGGACTGGAGCGGTATCCTGCTTCATCTATGAGAGGCTTGTGTCTGCAGACCCAGCATACAGGAGGACTGAGAGTTCAGGGCCCTGTCTAAAAAACAAGAAAGTGGGAGGGGGTGAGGAGAAGCATCCCAGGCTGTCTACCAGGGCCTGTGTTTGGCTCTTCATCCATGTGTCACTTTGAACCTTTTTGAAAAAATCAGTTAATAGATTGTTGTATGGTGGGGGTGAGGCCTGACAAAGTCTTGCTATGTAGCCCAGGCTGACCCAGAACTCACAATCCTGCCTCTGTCAGCCCCCAGTTGCTAGAATAAATTTAAAAGTTAAGAGTTTTCAGCTTCTTCTGTAACTTGAGAGTTGAGGGCCAGTGTGGGCCCCGTTAGGCCAGCTGAGTGCCTCTTGGGCCTAGCCTGAGACCATGACTGAGCCCAACTGCCTCTGTTCTTGCTGTGTCTGGGTGGTCTTTCCCAGTGGAGCAGGCCTCGGTTCTCACACCTGCAGGAAACAAAGCCTGAGAGGGGGACCTGGAGCAGTGGCCCCGTGTCAGGCCCGCTCATCCCAGTTACAAGGCTCACACAGGTGTTAATACCCGGGTATGACACACTCTGAGGGACAACACACTGCAAGTGTGTGTTTAGTGATATTAAAATCTTACACCTAGCAGGTACCACACATGTGTAATCCCAGCACCCAGGATGTGGAGGCAGTAGGATCAAGAGTTCAAGGTCATCCTTGGCTACATATCAAGCTCAAAACTTAGCCTGTGCTATGTGAGACCTACTCTTAAAAAAAAGAAACAAAGAAAAAGAAATTAATTAAATTAAATCTGCCCTCTACTTATTGCATGACACTTAGTCATCCCACAAATCTTTAGAAGCAGGAAGTTGATCGTCTCTTTCTAGTAAGGGGGAAACTGAGGCACTATATGGACAGCTGCCACACGGGTGGTTCACTGAGCTTGGGTGGATGTACTAGGGGTTCTCTTATGTTCTGTGGGTGCTGTGGGTTGCCACAAGACTTTGAATGATCTGCTTTGAGTGACTACAGCGGCAAGTCCAAACTGGCTATGCCCAGCTGGCTCACATCTAGTACAGGTCACAGGCATGCATGCGTCCCTTGGCCTTGCTGAATCTCATGTGTATGTGTGGCCTGGACGGCCTCACAGTGCCTCACAGCGGGGTGTCCTCTGTGTGGTCTGGCTTCAGAAGGTGCAGAAATGAGAGTTACAGGGCCTTAAGCCTTATACTGGTCCAGTGTCACATTGGCTACTTTCTCTAGGTCAGAACAGGGTGAGGAGACATACCATTTTCTAGGTTGGAAACTGCACACGGGTGTGGCTGCTAGGCAGAGTCTGTGGAAGTAACAGCTCACCTGCCCCAATGCTTGCCTGAGAAACTAGATTCATCAAGAAGGCACTGGAAGTCTTGGGTCCATAGGAGGGCTGGGCTTAGGAGAGGACAGGACTTGGTCTGGAAGTCTCTGGGGGACTCTGAGGAGGAGTCACTAGCCTTCTGGAGTGGAGGATTCAGGAGAACCACCCACCCTTGCTGGAACCATTGCCCTGAGCACTATCTGGGAGGACTAAGCTCAGGAAGAGTCTTAGTGGCTGACTCTGGTCACATGGTAGGGGAGACTATCCTCTAGAGAAAATTGGGGTACTGTTTTCCAAAGAAGGAAAGGGAGCAGATGCTTCTTGGACAGGAAAAATGAGAAGTCTGTGTGGCCCATGCCTAGCTGGAGCAGCTGTCATCCCAAAGGATGGAGTTCGTTAAAGGCCAACACATCCATGGCAGCTTTTCTTGTTCCCAGGGCCTGTACTGTGGTACTGTTGGGGTCTGGAAGCCCCTCTCTATAGGGCAAAGTCAACTCCCCTCATCCTGTTGCATCTCAGTGTTCTTGTCTGGAAAATGAAGATGACTGTCGTGGGCCCTCCCAGCACCCTGGATGCTGGACATGCCCCAGACCTGGCCTGGTTTGGACCTGGCATGCTCACCTGCCTGTCTTCCATCCCCAGAATGGGCCTACTTACTGACACCCCAGCTGATGCCTCGAAGCCGGTGAGCAGCTGCCCCAACTCACAGACCCACAGCCTCCTCCCTAATGGCCTCCTCTCAGAAATTCATTAGTCAGTGAGGCACGGGGGGGGGGGGCATATATTCTCTATCCATCCCACCGCCAGCTGGTTATTTGGTCAAAGGAACTTCAGGAGGCTGTCCCACCTGTGTGTTCCAGCCTCTGGAATGACCAGAAGCACTGGGCTGTTTATATTGGCTCGGGATGGTGTGCTCAGCTAGGCATCAGGCAGAAGGAGAAGAAATGACTGGGCTATTAATCCCGGCAGTCAGGATGCCCTACGGCTCCTGGATGGTCTTCCCAAAGACCACAGCCAGAAACCCCTATGCTGTGTGCAGGGCATGCACAGGGCAGGGGAAGTGTGGGCCTGAGAGGTGGGGCGAGAGGCTGGGACGGTCAGTCCCCCTGAACACCAGCCCGCAATTAGGCGTGAATAACGACTCTGTTCTTAGGCTTTATTGCTTTTGGCTCTGGGCCTTTTACAGAAATAACTGTAACTCTTGCCAAGGAAGCTTTGTCCTCAGCTGAGAGGAAAGAACAAAGAACAGAGGTGGGAATGTCCTATCTGATTCTAGTTCCCTGAAACACCCAGGAAGGACAGCAGGCGTGGCTGCCACAGGCATGGGCTTGGGTACAGCTGTGTCCACTCTCAGCTGTGCCAGCCAGCCACTCTCCTGCATGCTTCTGCCACGCAAGGTTTTTGTGCTTAATCCAATCACGGGGCCTTTGCCTTTATTAGCATTCTTGTGTTTGGTGTGGGTCAGGGAATGGGTCCCACAGCGTGTGTGCAGAAGTTAGGTGACAACTTTGTGGAGTTGGTTGGGTCTCTTACCTTCATGTGGGTTCCAGGGTCAGAACCCAGGTTGGCCAGCTTTTGTAGCAAGTGCTTTGCCACTGAGCCATCCCACCAGCCCTTTTGTTCACCTTTCCCCTTGCTTAGAAGGTATTTCGTGAGCATTGCCTAGGAAACCCAAGGCCTGAGGGTTAGTCCCCAGCAACATGGAAGAAGGAAGTGAGGGAAGGAGGGAGGTAACATTCTAGCTTTAACAGCTTCTTGCCACCTTCATGTCTCAGCTCAATGTCACCTCCTCCTAGAGGCCTCCTCTAACTAGGTCTCTCTAGCATCACCCGACAGCTTCCTTCAGACCTCTTAGGAGAATCTGAAATTCCTCTTCATCCGTCCATCCTCTGTTGTCCTCACCAGTACGCCAGTGTCTGGAGCCAGCCCTGCCTCAGTATCCCTTGCAGCACCCACACGCAGTGGCTAGCACATATGTAGTAGGTGCTTAGGAAAGACCTGATGGCCTTGAAGATTCACTCACAGCTCCCAGCCGAGCTGCAGAGGGGCCTCATTGTCTGTGGGCTTAGGACAGACTGGCTTTTCCTTATGCCCTGTCTCCTAAATCTAGGTACTTTGTCTGTTTAAAAATACTTAATTTTTAATTATGAGAATGTGTGTAGGAGTTGTATATGTGAATGGAGTACCTTCAGAGGCCTAAGGCACAAGAACCCTCAGGAGCTGCTCAATATAGGTGCTGGGAACAGAACTCAGGTCCTCTGCAAGGGTAGTATGAGCTCTAACCACTGAGCCATCTCTCCAGCTCCCTAGGTCTTTCCCTCCATTTTCCATGTTGTCCCTGGGGACATGTGTCCTTTTCCAAAAATAACACCTAGACTTCTTGCAAGGCAGGCCCTCCAGGGTCACCTCCCACCCTATGGGAGGTTGTCTGAGTATCTGTCTCTCATTACAAACAAGAGGGAGTTTAGGACAGAAGCCATGGAAAGAACTTAATGTTTCCTTGAACTTTAGATATGAAAGATAGTTCTACCTTTCCCAGGTGTCACTAGGAAGATGTGTAGGGAGAGCCCAACAGGACAGCCTGTCATCATGTAGCATACCTATGGCAGAGGCCGGCAGGTCATTTCAGACCTGACGGAGCACACAGTGAGATCTCTGTCCCTCTAAAAAAAAAAGAAAAAGAAAGAAAAACAACCCAGAAACAAGGTCTTGGGGATGCAACTTGGTTGATCAGCTCCTGTCTGGCATCCAGCCCCAGCACTGTATACACAGGGTATGGTGTGCATGTCTGTAATCCCAGCACCCAGGAGGTGGGAACAGGATGGTCAGAAAGAAGTTCAAGGTTACCTTTGGATACTCGGCAAGTTTAAGTGAGACTTTACCCTTAAAAACATGAAGTAAACAGATTGCCAAGGTAACTCACACCTGATGTCAATCCTTCCTGCCCTCTGGACCCTGACATCATGGCTTTCACCCTCCTGAGTCATATGAAAAAAGAAGAGAGAGCTGGGTATATTCCAGTCATTCAGACTTCCAGAGGCTCTGGGGAACCTCTGGGATGGGTAGGGGACAAACTTATACCCCAGTAAACAGGCAGCTGTCACTGCCCAATAGGGCAAGGACACTGAGATATGGCCTGCAGGCCCTTATGCTGTGTGTTTTTGAGAAGGGCCACAGAGCCCTATGCATTCATCTATACTGTGACCTCTAAGACTTTTCCATGGAGAGGCAAGGGCCATGTCCTCTGCCCTCAGATCAGGCCACTGCGTCACAGACACATCAAGAGAATGAATGGCAGGAATCAGAGCCATGAAAGGGAACAGGCAGCTCCCCCAATTGCTAGATACCAGCTTTGGAGTCCTCTCTCGGCCCTACACAGAATCCTCCAGGCCAGACAGAGACCACATGCAGCTTTGCTCAGCAGCCAGCACATAACCCAGGCACAGTTCTGGAGCCTGGCCAGCCATGACCACCAACAGAGCAGAGGGCAGCCACTCTTCATGAGTCTCCGGAAATAAGTGAGTTTGACTCATGTCAGAAGCATTGGGAGGAAGCTGACCTTAAAGAAAGAGAGAACAGCCGGGTGTTGGTGGTGCATGCCTTTAATCCCTGCACTCGGGAGGCAGAGGCAGGTGGATCTCAGTGAGTTTGAGACCAGCCTGGTCTATAAGAGCTAGTCCCAGGACAGTCTCCAAAGCCACAGAGAAACCCTGTCTTGAAAAACCAAAGAAAAGAAAGAAAGAAGGAAGGAAGGAAGGAAGGAAAGGACAGCTCACAGCTGAAGGAAGAGGGGAAATCTATTGACCCTGAAAGACCTAGAAATGAGCCTTCTTCCCCCAGGCTTAGCTGGAACCAGGCTTCTAATGTCATACCACTTCCCAGAACTGGCCTCTTCCAGGGCTGGCTTCCTTCTCTACTCTGCAGGTGGCGAGATGGTGACAGGGTCCCCCTGTTTTTGTAGAATGGTATATACTCAGTAGGCCAAAGCACCTACTTTCTGATGAGTGAGCCACTGAGACAGGGGGATTGATTGAAAAGCTCTACTTGGCTCAGGTCTTGATCTCATGGTCTAACCTTTGACCTCTGCAACTGGGCCTAAACATTATGAACCAAATGCAGGAAGGAAAGGATGCTCTCATAAAAACTGGATGCTGTTGCTGGGTGGCCCAAAGCCAGCAGATGAGACTTGCCAACGTTGATTGGGCATTCGCTGTATACTGATCTACTTGTAAAGGCCGTTAGCCATCCCATCCTCCCAGCTCTGTGTAATGAATGCTCTCATTTCTCCACTTTATAGATAAAGATACTGAGGTCGTAAGAAATTACACATCACCCGGCATCCAGTGGGCAGCAGAGCTGGTTAAAAGCTGGGCAGCCCGCAGAGCTGGTTAAAAGCTGGGCAGCCCGCAGAGCTGGTTAAAAGCTTGGCAGCCAGTTCCGGATCACAGTCCACTCCGCTCAGAGCTCCTTTTGCCTCCACCCACCAGTGTGGACTGCCCTGTTCACCAAACATCCTCTGCCTGCTTGGTGGGAGCAGAGATTTGGGGTGCTGTTGTCTTCACTGGGCAGGGAATGGTCCTGGCACACAACAGAGGTGCGGGTGTGCGAGTGCTGGGGTCCCATGGCCTGTTGGCCATCTCTTCTTTAGCACGTGGACGATCTGTGCATTCTGCTCCCCAAGATTTTGCAGGTGTTACCTCCGGCCTCTCTCTGAGCACCAGCTGGGACCATGGTCTTGACACCATTCCCATCCTGTCGGTTACTCCTCACCCTCCTGGAGACTCACCAACTCATTGGAATGCCAGTGCCATGAGGACAAGGACTTTGTTCCCCTGTTGTTCATACTACCAAGAACTGTGCCTGGTACATAGGCCTTCCTAAATGAATGATCTGTTGCCTCAATGGTTTTTCGCCTGGCTGTTACCCGCTGGAGCTTTTGGCCTACCTTGCCCTGTATTTTTGTTTGTTTTGGTTTGGTTTTCTTTTGGTTTTTGCGAGACAGGGTTTCTCTGTGGCTTTGGAGGTTGTCCTGGGACTAGCTCTTGTAGACCAGGCTGGTCTCAAACTCACAGAGATCTGCCTGCCTCTGCCTCCCAAGTGCTGGGATTAAAGGCGTGAGCCACCAACCCCCGGCTGCCCTGTATTCTTCATGCCTGAGTTATCTGTCAATATGCTGAGCCTTGTCTGGGTCTCCGCCCTCAAACTCCCACCCCTCAGAAGGGTCCCTTTGTCCCTGTCCTGTTTGATGGCTGTCTTGGTTCTCATTTTCAACTGAAATCCCAGGAGGAGGTACCGGGGTGCCAAGATCCTGGACCTAAGAAGGGGACATGGGAAACTGTCCCATAAGCCCTAGGACTCCCATAGATATCAGAGAGTGCTGGAGGGACCCTACACCTAGGAAGCAGGGCGGTATCAGGGAGGGGGGCTTAGTGTCCCTCCGTCTGTCCGTCTGTCCGGTCTCCAGCTAGGCAACTAACTGCCTAGGCACACACATGTTCCTCATTCTTTCCCCTCTGCCTGAGGCCACACCCTCTATCATTTCACTCTCCCTGAGCCCCAGGGCTTCTCAGGCCTTTGTACCTATTGAGCATGTCAAATTTGACTCTCCTCACCCCCTCTCCCTGACCCGCCTCCAGGTAGCCTTTTCTGACTGCCCCTAGCAGCAGTTTCTCTGTGTACTTCCTATTCACTAACCCTTAGTCCTGGGTATTGTGGGGGTCACAGGAGTGGGGCCTGGGGTCAGGATGCCTGAGTGCACAGAGCCGGGTGGCTCTCAATAGAGCTACGGGGCTTACTTCCCAGAGACCTGCTGGGGAGGGTGCACCCTGCCCTCTCCTATGTCCCCTTGACCAAGCTCACCCAAAGGTGGACAACACTGACCCATCTGTTGTGATCTGTTCTGAGGAACTTCTTGGGGGTCAGGGAGTGTATGTGGTTGCAAGCCACGTGACTCATGGCAGATTCTTGAACCCCTCCCACCTCAACTTCCTAGGCTGGGCCTCTTAACCCTGCTGTTGGGTGTGTGGCTGAGTTAACACAGGGTGGGTGCCCAGTCCTAACAAGCAGCAGGAGGAGTAACTCTAGTTACCCCACAATGCTCTTTCAGGGGGTTACTGTGTTTTGGGGGTACACTCCATCTGAAGGACAGCCCTGACTGACTAGCCTTTGGCTGACTACAAAGTACACCTTAATTCCACCCATTATCACCAAAATACAAACCACACACACACACACACACACACACACACACACACACACACACACACACACACCATTCAGAATGCAGGCTCTCAGACTCCTCTGGAGCCAGAGCGAGGAGATGAGCATTGGCTCCACCTGGTTCAGTGGCCCTCTCTGCAGCTGCCACACTGAGCCACAGCGGCCTCTGGGCACAGTGGAGGGCTGTGGGAGAGCATTCTGTGCTAAGTCAGGAAATAACTTGAGCACCTGCTGGTGTTGGGGACACAGAAATGGATGAATATGACTGCCAGAGATCTGTGCCTTCGGGGAGGTGACGTTCTGTAGGGAGAGTCGCAGGTAGACTGGCTAGTGGCTAAAGTGGCCAGTGCTTCAGTTTCAGTGTGCAAAGGTGGGATGTGAGCAAAGCCCAGGAGGAAGGAAGGAAGGGCTGGCAAGATATCCGAATGAACAGCCAGTGCAAAGGTCCTGGGGTGGGGACGTGCCAGGCATGTACAGAGGCCTTGTGGCTGGAGCCACGTGTAGGAAAGAGAAAAGATGGAAAGGACAGAGGCGTGGTCAGATTGTGTAGGGTCTTTGTGGCCTTTTCAGTAAGATTGGCTCTGGGCTTTGTTGAGTGGCTTTCTGGCTGCTTGGTGAGAAAAAAGCGAAGACGGAAGGAATGGCACCCTCCAGGAGATTGTGTCACTGTCTTGGTGGGACTCTCCTGCCATTGAACACCCCACCTCATATCCAGGTGTCCCAGGTCTGTGCCAGGGCTCTGCTCACGGCTTCTGAGTGTCCCTGTGCACCCCACACCTCCTCTCGTACCTCCCAGGGGAGTGTCCCCCCAGACTTGTCCCTCCTCCACTCTGACCTTTCACCTTCTCCCACCCTGTCAGCTGCATGGTCCTTCCTGCCTGTCTCTACCCTTCTGATGGGACTTGGACCCTCAGAGGAAAACAGCCCATCTCGGCCTTTCAAGGTCTCCTGAGTGAGACCTTGGGAATTCCCCATAGCTGTCCTCCGAGGGCCAGGGGCCTGCAACCATACCGAGATCTGCTCCCATGTAGAGTGGCTCGTAGATTTGGGAGTGTCATGGTATCTCTGTGCTCTTGGGACCTTAGGTGTCTCCAGAGATATTTAGCTAGGCTGGGGAGCCTTTGCCAAGTCCAGTGAGAAGACCCAGGGAGAGGAGAGAGGCTGAGCAGGCTTGGAATGAGCTGATGGGGGAGATTGTGTGCACAGTGACAGGATGCCCTGAGAACAGAACGGGACTCAGAGGCCATCTGTGCCACGATTTTGAATCTCCCTACCAAGAAGGGGGAGGCAGGATCTCTTGTGTCATTGTTAATTGATTTCTTCTGTGTCCAGAGAGAGCTGGCACAGGGCCAGGAGAAGTCATTGGGGTAGGGACAGTGGGGGGATTCATCAAAAATCGACCCACAGATGGCTCCGCTGGTAGATAATCAGCCCCTCTCATGCCACAGCTCTGGGTTTCGGAACTCAAGACTCCATCCGGAGGGAGGAAGGGCTCCTTAAGACCAGCATGTAGACCAGAGCTGGGACTAGAGCCCAGAGGATGACATCTGCCTCCATCCACCCCACCCCCACCACACTGATAGCTTTAAAAGGTCCTGATGGGATACCTACCCTTTGGGCAGAAGATACTAAGGTTGGGAACCTCTTAGGAACCCACTTATAAACCTGCTTCCAGGAGGTTTCCTCACACTGACCAAATCCAGCCTGGGTTTGAACCCTTGTCTGTCCGGAACCTGCAGTCTGGAGAAAGTGGTTTTAGCGTTCTGTGTTTTCCTTTGCTCATCCATATGGTGGGTATGACATCACTGGACAGTTCTGCTTATTAGATGGGCTGTGAAGTCTCAGAGTGGGGGCGCCCCAGACATTACAAGCTGGGAATCTCAGGAGTATTTGCTCATGTGAGTCGTGTCTGGAAAGCTGCCACTGGAGGCCCTGTGGGGCAACCTGTGGGAATTCTCTCGGGGCATGAGAGATGACCAGGTAGCTGTAGAAGCACTCAGGTATTTTTCTGGAGCTTTCAGTGCACCTATAAGGCAGTGCTTCTGGAGAGACCCTTGCCCCTTGATAAATTCCCTTTTGGAGGCTGACCCTGCTTTGGGGGTAGTTCAGGAGCCAGCACCACGGTGAGGAGTCCTTTCTGTTCATGTGCAGCTCCTGCTCCCTCCAGACTGGGTGGCAGTGTGTGTTGGCTTCTTCAGGCACCAGCTGGGATCCTTGCTCAGGAGAACAGAACGTTCTAAGAGGGCCCTGGTGGGGAAAGCAGTACCAGGGCCACCATCAGCTTTCTTTACCTCTGTGTGAGCCACTCCACAGGGAAGGGATGGGTGTTTTCAATCACACTTGGAGAAAGAGGTTTCCATTTCAGAAATGTGTATTTGTTTATTTATTTATTGTGGTGGTGGAAACTGTGGCTCAAACAGGTCCCAAGCTTGTGATCCTCCTGGCTCAGCCTCCTGAGTGCTGATGACAGGAACATGCCACCCACTTGTCTTGTATTTGTCTTTTAAAATGAGACTGTTTGAAGATGTCGTGGACCGGGGGCAGCCCAGTTTCAAGCTTGTCTAGTACATGCACACCCTGGCACAGCATAAGCCATGGTGTTACAACCCTATAATCCTAGCACTCAGGAAGTGGAGTCAGGATTTTAAGGAGTTCAAGGTCATTCTCAGCTACATGGCAAGTTCAAGGTCATACTGAGACCCTGTCTCCAAAGCAACCCAAAACCAGCACTTGATCAGCAAGAACTAGTTGGAGGGTGACAGGAATGGGGACTGTGGCATTGGATGGAAGAAGCTGAGCAGTGACACTTTTGTGGTGAGGAGGGACACCAGGCAGTCAAGAGGGCAAGGGACAGTGAGTCTGTCTTCTTGAATGCTGTGGGGAGAAGCGGCGATCCCACATCACAGGGATCATGGAAAGGACTGAGAAGCCCCGGCAGGAGAGTGATCATTGCCCAGAGATGGCTCACACTGCTGTGTGAGAGCTCTGCTTCTGCCTCTGGGTGGCCTGTTTCATCTCTCATTCCTAGGTGTCTGATAGGGAAACTGAGGCACAGCAGTGTTGAATGATTAGTCAAGGAACTCAAAAGTCTATGCTCTTAACTGTCACTTAGGGTGGCTCAGAGAGGCCACTGCATTGGCTCTCTCTGGTAGCAGATGAGGGTTTTAGCATGGCAAGGAGCCAAGGTAGCCAATGTCTGCCCTGTGTCCTCAGGGCATGGTGCCATGACTCTCTCCAGCTCTCTGGAGCTTGTTTTGAGGGCCAGCCCAGGGCTTGGGGCAAGCAGTGTGAACAGCTCACAGTCATGTCTCCCCCACCACCCCCACAGCCCCCTACTACCACCCAGGGGAAAGGCAAATGCCAAGCAGTTTGGAGCATTCGCTTCTGAGCGGGTGCAAGTCAGCTCTCACTTGCCGGCCCCATCTCTGCCCTCTTGGGGCTGTCCCTCCTGTGTGGGGTGGGGGGTGGGGAGTCTGTGTGGATGTGTGCAGGAAATAAGATTATTCCAAGGTGTGGTAGTAATTGAGGGACATCAAACAGGTGATAAAAATAGAGAGCCCTTGGATGAGGGCCAGGGTGGGCCTGTGTGAGGAGGTGACATTAGTTAGTGCCCAGACTTGGCAGAGCAGAATGAACCCATCAGACGAAGACAAAGTTCTTACCGTGATCACAAAAGGCAAGGGTAAAAAAAGTCGTGGGGTAGAAATGACCCCATGTTGCCTGGCAACAGAAGGAAGCCATGGGGATGGAGAGTGTTGTTGTGAGGGGAGAGGTGAGGAAGAGTCCGCTTGAGCACGGTGCCCCCTCCCCCACTTTGAGCCCTACATCTGAGTTGCCACACACAGGGCCCTGCTGAGTTAAGGGATCTGCTTGCCATTTTAGGAAGTTCCCTCCAGCTGCCCTGAAGGCTGGAGAGCCCCTGGGCCCTCTTACAGCCCTAGGGCAGGTGAGATGATGGTGGTAAACAACACAGCGCTGTGTGAGCAGAGGGCCCACTGAGGCCCTGGCTAGGGCTCCCAGGTGGTTGCTGGACCCCCTTCCCAGGTAGACTCCTCCAAGGTCACAGCTGTGGTGATGTGTTCTGATCTCATGTCTTCCCTCCTCTTCCCCCCAGCAGATGGCAGCTCTCTGGGGCTGCCATCCCGATCCCCCTCACCCACCTTTGCTGGAGATACAGTCATCTAGGGTCAAGAACGACTTGAGTCTAGTGTGGAATGTACCATTTCCTTTCCCTTAGCTTTCTCTGCCATCGTTGTGTTTACTCTGCAAGTTCAACCCCAGAGGAACCCTTTTGCCCTTGCACACAGACCCTGTCAGGTGTTAGCTTGGCCATGGGGAAACTGGAATTTCTCTGTTTGTGAGGACAATGGCCCCAGAGAGGCAGGCCTGATACAGGAACCCATGGCCACAGCTCAAAGCATCCCAGTGGCCCATGCTGCCTGCTGCTGGAGCCGGAAGGGAAGGGCCAGGCAGAGGTGCTGGTGGCCTCTTTCATTCTGTGACTGATCTACCTGGGGACCCTCCAGGAGAGTCCCTGTGGACAGTTCTGCTGCTGATCTGTCCCCAAGCCAACTGTGAATACTTTTCTAGCTTGGTCAGTACTGCATCCACACTGTTCTAGAATATGGGCAAGACTGTCCTTGCCTACACTGGCCCTTCCTTGTGTGAGGCAGCCCAGCAGGGGCAACGGCGATCTCAGTACTGAATCCCATCTGTCCCTCTCATCCTTCAGGTCCTGAGGGAAGAGGGGAAGGAACCCCATCCACAAGACACCACCTCAGCCTCTGCATCCAAGAGGAAGCAACAGACCAGCAAGCCACGCCAATGGCATCCCCTGGTCTGCCACTATGGCTGCTGTCCACCACTCTGCTGTCCCTGCTAGTTGGGAGTTCAGCCTTCCTGTCTCATCCTCGCCTGAAAGGCCGCTTTCAGAGGGACCGCAGGAACATCCGTCCCAACATCATCTTGGTGCTCACGGATGACCAGGACGTGGAGCTGGGTAAGTGGCCGAGCCGAGCGGAACACCTGGGGCTCTAGAGGTGCCATGTCCACAGTCCTGCAAACTATCGCCTGAGGCATGATCTGTAGAACAAGTTAGTTGTGAATGTTTTGCCTTCCTTTACATTGCCTTCAACACCTGGTGTGTGTATATCTCGGTTAGGACTGGCCCTCTCTCAGAGGCTCTGTAGCCACGTGTAACTTGTGACCTTCACAGCATGCACTGAGATGTGATTTCTGCTTCTTAGATGCCTCTCTTCATCATCTATACTACTGTACATTGGGAGAATCTGGAGGCAAGTGTCCCAGGGAGGGGGACAGCGTGTGCAACGGCCCTGGGCAGGACCCAGGAAGTAGATATGGCTGGGGGAACAGCGTGTGCAAAGGCCCTGGGGCAGGACCCAGGAAGTAGATACGGCTGGAGCCTAGAAAGGGCGGTAGCACCAGGTGAAGTGTGGGTCCTCTGTCAGCTCCCTGGGGACAACAGAGTACAGTTGGTGGTAACAAAGGGAGTGACTTACTTACAGGGTGGATCTTTGCAACCCACATCTGTGTTTTAACTACCCAAAAAGGCCACTTGCATAAACCCGAGCCAGCCTTGGCCCGGTAGGTGCTGAGGACCCCAAGCGTGGCTTCATGTCTGGGAGTTATCAGTGTAGAGCAACAGCCTGGAAGCTGTCAGCATTCAGAGCCTTATGGACAGCTTGACATCCAGGGTCCTGGTCTCCTGCTGATTGGGAAGGATCTCTGCGAACTGAGGCTGTGGGATAGAGATGATTTGCGTGCAGTGACACCTGGCCTCTTGTCCCCTGGGCTCCTTCCGGTGGCCCTCAAGCTATTGGCACCTCACATGGCCACTCAGTCAGCATGGCTTTAACAAAAACAGTAGATGTTTGTTCTTCAGGATGCTGGGGGCTGGAGGGGAGGTCTTACAACGGGCAGTATGAGGCGAAGAAGGTAGAGCCAGTGGGGCCAGGCCCATGGGCATGTGACCATGTGACCACGCTGATGTAACAGAGGGATATTGGGAATTCTTTTGAGATAAGGTGTAACTATGGAGCTCAGGTCCTCTGTCTCAGCCGCTTGATTGTTGGGGCGATAGGCATGAGTCACCACACCCAGCTTGGGTGTCATTCTTAGTGAAACAAGATAGAAGGGGCTGTGACCTCACATGAGTTCCCACAGGAATCCTCTGATACTCAGATGACATCAGGGGGCAAGAGTAGGAACAGAGGACTCCCAATAGGCCCTCCAGGAGCAAGATGGGTGAGGATGAAGGCTCAGAGTGGGACGGGCAGAGGCTCTAAGCAGTATGTGTGTGTGTATGTATATGTATATGTGTTTGTATATATTTGGATGCATGGTGTGGGACCTGAGCCAGCAGTGCCTAAATGCTGACTTTAAGGACAAGTCAGGGATCCATGGATGACATGAAGTGGGGAGAGAGAACAAACCATGGCTGACTATAAATAGATACCCACCCTCCTTCCATCTTACCAGTGGAAAGAGTGACACGCAGAGACGGCAAATCACATGTCTGGGTTGCACAGCTAAAATGTGGTGATTCAGGATTTTGAACCTAGAACCTGTGGCCTTCACCACAGGTTTCTGGGCTGGGTGATGGGCTGTCCAAACAGCATCCATGTTGATACTTACCTGTTGCAAGTACCTCCCCTGGCAGAATCTGCAGATACGCGTCTTTGCTCACAGGAGTGAGTGTTCCGAAATGGAGATATCCGGGAACCAGTCAGTGGGGACAGGCACTCACAGATTCTGTGCTCTGACAGTTCCCTCGGACAGCCCCAGGTGTTAGAGATTGGTGCCCACTGACCGTCACCTCCCCACATCTGTGTCCTAAGCAAACCAAACTGAGTCACTGGGAGGAATGTGGGGCGGGAAGTAGGTAGTTGGGGGGCTGATGGGCTTTTTATAAACCAGACAGACCCAGATCAATAATGCATGTTCCCCAAAAGCCCAGCACATTAGCTCACAGTTGGCCACCACCGGCAAGCCGAGGGTGGTCCTGAAAAATTCATCGGCTGCTATTTTCTGCTTGTCTGTGAGGCGGCTCCAGAGGACCTCTGGCTGGAGGCCTGTCAGCAGAGCTAATCTCAGGTGGGAGCAGCTGTCCACTCTCATCAGGACCCAGTGAGAAGAGGGGCTCATTCTCCCTCATGGTTGCGGTTTGTGTTTACCTTGCTTTTCTTAGCATGCCCCTAGTTCCCTGGTTGTCACCTGGGAGTGCTGGGTGCTGGGGACTGGTTCCCAGAGCATTCCTGTGTGAGCATTCCTGGGTTGCCTCTAGGTTCTCAGGACACTAGGAAGTCTCTGAAGGCCACAAGAACATCAGCAGGATAGTGGTGGGGTTTATGTGACATCACGGTCCTATCACACGCTGTGCTGCGCCCAGGGAGGCCAAGTGAATTGGATGCCGGCCAACTTCAGGATACCTCCAGGGCTCAGCTGGCCTCTGAGAATCCAGGGGGAGTCATGCATAGCCTGAATCCGAGCTGTTAGATACGGTTGTTCCATCACAGGTGGCAAAGGTCGGCCGTGTGGTGCTGTTAGAGGGACCACTAAGGTGCTGCAGGGACAGGTGTCTCATCAGATATGACAGCTCATGAATGAAGCCAGGCATAGTAATATATGCCTGTCACCCCAGCACTCAGGAGGTAGAGGTAGGAGGATCACAAGTTCTAGGCCAACCTGGGCTACATACTGAGACTGTGTCTCAAAAACAAATCAAAACCAGACAGGCACAGCCCCAGCCCATTGGTCTTGACTCTTCCAGTTATTAGTGATTTCCTGGAACTCAACTCAAGCAGTGTTGGGAAAACCAGAACCAGCTACTTACTGAGGCAGGGAAATAAAAATGTTCAAACTTATTTGGAGTTTCAGGTGTGTTTGGAGCCAGGCGTGCCCTGCCACAAGTCACCAGTCTCTATGTAGCATCCTACTTTCCTCCAAGCTACCTTCAGACCAACCCACTAAACCGATAGCAGCATTTCCCCTAAGGCCCAGTGCAGCCAGCCTGGCAACCCCCTGTGCCAGGACCTGGGCAGGCTTCCCTAGAGGGAACTTGGGCTTTGGCTCTAGAGGATGTGAGCCAAACAGGAGGCACTCAGGCTTCTCCCAAATGCCCCGGCAACAGGATGGGCCATGTGAACCACACTCGCTCCTTGAGTACCTATTATTACTAGACAAAGAGGACCGAGCAATAAACAAAATAGAATCTTGATTGACACAGGGCTTGCATTCTAGCAGAGATGCACGTCAATAACCAAGACAAAACACACAGCATATCATAGTGAGATAGCCACCCCGCCCGCACCTGTGGCCACGCCCCCAAATAATTGAGAGATGGAAGTCAAGCAAAGTGGGAAGGAGGACCCTGCAACTTTATCCAAGGTGATCCCATCAATAAAGGGGACATTAGGGAACCTGTCAGGGCGTCTCCTAGGAAGAGCATCCAAGCAGCAGTAACCATCGGTGCAAAGGCAGAGGAATTCATGCCGGCTGACAGAGTGGCAGAGCAACCTGAGCCAGGCCACAGGAAGTGGGAAGTCTGTGATGGTGGCAGGGGTCATGCCAGGGCAAGAGGCTTTGAACCAGGGAGAGGACTTGAACTTTAGAGTAGGATGGACACCAGTGGAGAGAAACAGTCTGATTCCCCTTGCAACCCGTGCAGAAGAGACTAAAAATCTGATGAAACGGGTGTCCCGCGAGGAGTCTACTGCTGTCACAAGAGGCACAAGAGGGGCCCAGTGAAGCCTCTGCGGCAGTGGTGGGAGGTGCTGGTGGCTCAGAGGCGAAGCTAATGGCTCATGAGCGAGACCAGTGGAGAACAGCTCCAAGATCTAGGACTTCAAAGGGGACAGGACAAGTTGATGGGGACATTCAGTGACCATGAAGCGTGGCAAAGAAGGAGCCATTCCGTGGACAGCCATGGTGGAGTTTTAAGTTAAAGGCAAGACTGGATTTCTGGAGTGCACTCGTGGAGTGGAGAGGGTGGGACAACTTCCAGGATTGTCTGCACCTCAGTGAGACGCTGAGGACTTCAGGTCCCCAGCTCTGACAGCCACTTAGTGTGCAAAGCAGGCTGGGAAAGTAGGGCCTGGCAGCCCAGTTTTCCATGTTCCATCTGGGAAATGAGGAGACCGCACCCCATGCCGCCAACTGATAACCAAGAGATGGATTGGAACCCCGGGTTCTCACGGGGGCCAGATGGCAGGCAGCCCAGGACGACGCACCCAGATTCCAGGCAGCCGTTCATGGCAACTTCATCCACCAACATCCATTCCCAACATTCCTGCCACCACTTACCAGCGGAAGGAAGGCATGTGGATGCAGGTTATCTCATGAATGGCCCGCCCTGGGTTCAAACTGCCAAGTGCATTCCTGGGAAATTTTTTAGTTCTAATCATCAGCATGGGGTGTTGGGGGGCACAGGGATGGGACAGGTTTAACTTGAACTCTAGAAAGAAAACAGGTCAGAATCAGGCTTGCCTGCTTGGAAAAGAAAATGAAACTTAGCATCCCTTCTTCATCACATAAAAATGTCTGGAGGTTGGCGATGCAGAATGGGTGTGCTGACATCAAGGATGTGGCATATGCTTCTAGCTTTCCACTCTTCCGTCCCTAACTGTGTAACATCTGTCCTCAAGGCCACCTTGTGCATCAGAACAGCTGTTGGAGCTCCAGCTGTCGAACCTGGCGACAGAAAGCAAAGCACAAAGGGCAAAAAGGATAAAACTAAGTTAAAATCCAGTCTTTGAGGACCACACCCCAGCAGTCACAGGGGATGTGGACATTCTTACATAGTCACATGATCTCAGTTTGGATTCAGGTGTGAGGAAAGCTCCAGGGGATGCTGTGCCCTCAGCATGGTTCCCGGAACCCAGAGGCAGAGCCTCCTAACACTGCCATGCCCACACCACAGGGAGGAAGGAGGAGGAATTCAGATCCAGGCCTCGGATTTCCTTCTCTGATCTCCTGCCAGGACCTCCCGTGAGTTAAAACCAATGGGTTCCGGAGTTTGTTGGTGCTGGCCACTCTCAGGGACAAAGGATGCAGAGGTCAAAGGTGATTGCTGGCTACATACTAGTCACAAGAGAGGCCATTGTGGTCTAGGCGCACTGTGAGACAAAAGCAGACCCACTGAGAAGGACAGCGGGTGGTGGTGCACAGCTGGGGTCTGAGTCACAACAGGACAAAGGCAAGGTCCCAGCAGGGACGGCGTCTCAGCAGAGAGTGGTATGCTGAGGCCTGTACGGTGCAGAGCGGTTGTCCAAACGGACAGCTCCAGAAAGAGCACTACGGGCAGGGCGGCAGATGTCCCATGGCAGGTACAGTCTCACCAGGATCTGGAGACTGCTGCCCAGGCTGGGGAGGGAAGGCAGAGGCCATGGGAGATATGTGAACCCAGTCAAACTGTGATTCGGGCTGAGATCTTGGTATGAGACAGATGAAAGATGGTGAACGTGCCCTGAGCAGGCCGGATCCCAGGAGTCCCATTTGCAAAGGTTCCGACTGTAGGTTGGAAGGAGCCAGCTTGAGGATGAGAGTGTGACGCAGGGAGATCAGCTGGGGGGGGGGGCGTGGGACGCTGGTGATGCAGAGCCGGCTACTGAGGGAGGGCAGCACTGGACCCTAGTTCTGCTTCCGGGTGGCAGTGCATTGTGCAGCAGGCAGGTGGTATGGAGTGGTGGGTTTCTAAGAGTTCCCGAATCAGGCCAATCATGGCGCCTTGTGCAAGAGACAGAGGACTAGAGGAGGAACGATCATGTCTCAGCTAGGCTTTCTATTGCTGTGCTAATAAAACGCCGTGACCAAAATCAACAGGAAAGAGTTTGTTTCATCTTAGAACTTGCAGTCCATCATCCTGGGAAGTCAGGACAGGAACTCAGGCAGGAACTGAAGCAGAAGTCGTGGAGGAATGCTGCTTACTGTCTTCTTTTCTTGGCTTTTTCTGTTGGCTTCTTCCTGTGACTTCTTCCCATGGCTTTTTCCGATGGTTCACTCAGCCTGTAGCCGTATAGGAACCAGGACCACCACCTAGGGATGGCACCACCCGCAGTGGGCTAAGACCCACTAATTGAGGTGAGAGCTGTCACATGACCTCTGTGACCTCAGGATGGGGCAGAACACAGGTGCTTCTTTGAGCTTACGGCCTTTTGTCCCCTCTGCACTCTGGGGTTGTAGAGTGCAGCAGGATGGTCCCTTCCATACCTGCTCAGTGGTACCCTTCAGCAAGAACAGAACCAGTCAGGTGGTGGGTTCAAGTTGTGGTATTTCTAGCCACAGTCAGCCCTATTCCAGGCCATTGCTACACAGGAAACATCAGGTCAGGGGGTTGTCCTAAAGGGGGTCCATCCAGTAGCCATGGGTCCATCAAGAAAGGTAGCCATCAATTCAATTTTCTCAGCACTCCAGTAGTGTCTCTCAGTTCGTGTGGTGCTGGGGTTTGAACCTGGGGCTTTGTGTATGCTGGGCACAGTGCTGTACCACTGAAACACATCCCCAGCTCTGCTTTTAGTTGGTTTGGCTTCTAAAACAGGGTCTCTCATGTAGCCCAGTCAGGCCTCCAACTTACCATGCAGCTAAGGATGACTTGGAGCTCCTGATGCTCCTACTTCTACAACCACACCCAACACACACGTAGTCACACACACAGAGACAACACTCACACAGATACACCACATATACACCCCACACACACATGCAGTCACACACATACAGAGACACAACATTCATACATGTACACGCACACACACATACGCAGTCACACACAGACATACCACACACAGACACACCACTCACACATGTGCACTCACATACACACACACATGCACACACACACACACACACACACACACACACACACACACACACACGCAGTCACACGCATATAGAGACATACCATTCCCGCATGCACACAGACACGTGCAGTCACACACAGAGACACACACACCACTCACACATGTACACACACAAACGCATACACTACTGCCGGGATCACAGGCATACACCACCACATCCAGCTTTTTCTGGTGATACTGGAATGCACGGTTGGCACTTTACCATTGTACCCATGGCAATCCCTGGGACCATGACTCTTTCGCTGTAGTAAAAGGTACATGTGGTCAGAAGGAAGCATTTGGATTGAGCGTATTCCACCATGGCCTCCAAGCCACAACCTTTAGTTTTTGTTACAGAGTGTAAGAAAGTCAAGTGCCCTAGAAGCTTCCCTGATATCCCCGAAAAACATCCTGGTTTTCAAAACGCAGGTGGGGGCCACGTTCTGCTGACACTGAGAAGCCAAACCCAAGTACTCTGGCAGTCTGACTGTGACCGTCAGCTGTGACAGCTCCTGTGTTAGCCACAGGCACTGTGGTCTCCACAGAGAGGGGGATCCTTGCCCAAAGGATTCCCCTGGAACATTCTGTGCTAGGATTCTATGGCTAGGATTTAAATCAGAGGAGGAAGGCCCCGGGCACAGAAGCTCACCCACTGTCAACCATTGTGCTCAGTCCCTTGATCCGGTTCTTGGAAACTTTGCAATAACTCAGAACAAAGATAACCCTTCCTCCCTAGTCAGTGGGGATAAGTGGCAGATACAGCGATCTTAGGACCACCTAGCAGCACCCTCTAAAGAGGCTGTATTTGAAGAAACCTGAATCTAATGGGGATTGGAGCTGTGGCAGCTGGTGCACAGGTCCTGAGACTCGTGTGCTTCCCATTGTGATGAGAAGGGCAAAGAAGCCAGTCTGAGGGAAAGGTGAGCTTATCAAGACAGTGACTTTCCAGGTCCTTTGAGGTTCTGTCAGCCAAAGGTGGACTTTACCTTTTACTGTGAATGAGGCGGATATCTGCAGAGAGTGCCTGAAGGAACAGGAGATATTGCTTAATTTGTTAGAAATTGCTCTCTGGCTGCTGAGGGAGAACACGGCACTGATGACTTCAGCGTCAACCGCAGTAGTCCAGACAAGAGCTCTGTTGCTCACATGCAGAATAGCGTCAAGACCCTGAGGTTGTGTCTGTTGCCCATCCCAGTCTACCTCCCACCACTTTCCCAAGGAGGCCCCGCCCTCAAAGACTCTGTTTACCCACGAGGTAAAACAAGCAAGCATAGGTCGGCATCATCTCCTTAGATACCACGCAAAGAGCCTCAGGTTATGGCATGGGGCGGTGTGCACTCCACCCCAACCCCAACCCTGGACAGCAGGCCTCTGGGGAAGGAGTTGGACAGAAACTGCTTCAGCACCAGAAATGGCAGAAGTTGGCTCATGTTTTCAATCCTGAAAGTCCCTGGGGTGGCAAGATGGCTCAGCTGTTAAAAGTGCTTGTCACACAGCATGAAGACACGAGTTCCATCCCCACATAGAAGTTAGACAATTCTGGGAGAGGTAGAGACAGAGAACCCTTGAGGCTCACTAGCCTGCTAGTCTACCCACACTGGCAAACCCCAGGCTCAGTGGAATATCCTATCTCAAAAATCCAAGTTAGAGAACAGCGGATGGCTCTCAGGGTCGACCTCTGGCCTCCACATATGGGTATGCCCACTGCACACATGTCCACACACAAAGGGGAAGGAAGAAGTCCTTGGTACCTGCCAAGTCCCCGTGGATCGCCCTTGCTCTGATGCAAGTCTTTATAAGAACAGATGGGGCTGGGACTGGGGCTTGGTGCAGAGGGCTTGTCTAGAACCTTCAAAGGTCTGGCTTCTGTCATCAACACTGTCAAAATAAACACAAGCTGATTCGGCATGCCTTGACACTGGTGGTGCCAGAGACAGACAATCTCATATACTAGATCAACAAACACTGACGTGTGTGTGTGTGTGTGTGTGTGTGTGTGTGTGTGTGTGTGTGTGTGTGTGTGTACTTCGTAGCTGAGGGTAGTCTCTGATCCTCCTGCCTCCTCCTCTCACATGCTGAGGTTACAGGCAGGTCCACTGTGCCTGGAGATGGAACATGGCTTAGTGATCTACCAACTGACTTCCAGCCCAGCAACCCTTGACACTACTGCTTACAAACTCATTGTACAATGCATCAAAAATAGGTAGCTAAGGTGTTCCGCCCGTGAGTTCAGTTCTGTGGAACAGAGGTTGAAGGGTTTCATCAAATAAAAACCCAGACAGAGAGCCAAGGAGATAGCTCCGTTGGTAAAGCACCTGCTACACAAGCATGAGCCCCTCAGCACCCATGTGAACAAGGCAGGCGTGGCACACTTAGGCCCATCTGTAACCCTGGTTCAAGAAGAGGGAAATGCGGGGAGGGAGAATAGAGACAGGAGACTCTCATTGCTCAATGATCATCAATTTTAGCCAGTAAGCTTTGGGTTCAGTGAGAGGTCTTGCCTGAAAAAATAAGGTGAGGAGTCATTCACCTCAGGCTTCCATGTGCCCAAGTGAGCAAGCTCTCTCTCTCTCTCTCTCTCTCTCTCTCTCTCTCTCTCTCTCTCTCTCCTCTCTGTGTCATACACACACACACATACATATACACACATAGTGTGATATGCTAGGTGCCCCTACACAACATTCACAAGAAGGGTGAGCAGTTGTGGGGCTATCTAGTAGACAGGGGTTTGGGACCCTGAAGTTAAATTCCCTCTATGGGGAGGGGAGACTCCCACTGAGAAATGTTGGGATAACCTCGCCCTGGCCCTGTAAGATTTGATCACAGAAAGAAATGAAGCCTATTTTTATTCGTATGTCCCCAAATTTATGTTGGACAGACCAAGTTTGGGTTGGCTGACCGCTTCACGTGAAACACGAAAGCTACCCCTTTTCCCTGTGTGTGGCTTCGTCTTCCCAGCCAAGGGCTGTCAGCCATCTGCGCCATTAGGTCATGTGTTTTTACATTACAGAGTGGGTTTTATAGCTCAACACTGGGGCCCTTTCAATAAAGCAGGTCACTGTCTGCAAGGGAGGCATGGTGTGTGTGCTTTTCTGCATAGACCGCTGTGTCATTTTGGCCCCAAGAATTACATCCCTGTAACTTACTGCCCCAGCTCTTCCCTGACAGCAGCTGCTAGGCAGGGTGAGGGCATAGTGCTCCTGAGGCAGGGGTGGAAGCCAAGCCTGACCTTTCAGGCCTAAAACATAAGAGGTGGCCCCAAAGCCTGCTACATGTCAATAAAGCTCTTGGGGGTGCTTCCCTGAGCCTCCAGAGGGCATCTGATGGCTTGTGGGGACAGCTTGGGTCTCCAATGGCTGAGCCCCTGAGCACCTGCCATCAGCTGTTCTGTTCTCTCTTGTGAGATCTGTAAACCATGGAGGGTCCATTGCACCTGTAGCACAAGGGATGGTGTAAGAGAAAAAACACAGGGGCAACTATGAGGTGTGCCGGTCCTGGGCCCCAGGGCAGGAGGAGCTAAGGGCAGGATACAGGTAGGATGGCTGAACAAAGGAAAAGTGGCAGACGGCAGCATGGGGCCACGAGCCGAAGCCAAGGGCTAGGTGCGAAACAGTGGTCTGGAGAGGAAAGCACGTAGCCAGGGGCACTCTGTGTGTGTGTGTGTGTGTGTGTGTGTGTGTGTGTGTGTGTGTGTGTGTATGTCTCTCTCTGTCTTTGTGTATATGTCTATATGTCTGTGTACAGCTAGCTGCATGGATGTTTAGAACCATATTCTATACAGAGGGAAGAGTAGGGCTGGGTCTCTTAGTGGGCTGGAGGACAAAGCAGGGGTCCTGTGGCTACAGAATGGTGAGAAGGGGGTTAAAGAGGAAGGGTGCTGGCTGCACCCTGGGGTTTCACCCAGGTAGGAGATAGTGGTCCTAGTCCTAGGGAGAGGGCTATCACCTGGCAAGGTCCAACGGTGGATATATGCTCCAAAGAGCAGAGGGTTGGCTCACCAGATCACACAGCATTCAAACGCTAGCCCCAGGAGCAGCCAGATGTCAATTGAGTAGCTGGAGGGAAGGGAAGAGCTTTCAGAGCTTAACCAGATGTGGCCCACCAGGTATCAGTGGACAACCTGGAATAGAAGATTCTGGCTTGCACCATGGTGTCTGCCAGACTCTAGGCTTCTGTCCCCTCTCCAGTTGTAATCACAGCTCCATCACTAATACCACTGGGCAGAACCATGTTATAAAGAATGAGCTCTTGCTGTCTCCAGGAGAAGCTGACACTTGCCTCAAGTGGAAGCCAGTTAGGGTCTATCACAGCTCCACTCCCTGCCTGACCTGTCTGTGAACAACACATTCCCCTGGAGCCACCCAAAGGGGCATCTCTGGGGGCTGGTGAGAAGCCTTGTGGCATCCCCATCAATGTCGTGATAAGAGACCATGTCTGTCCCCAAGGGGCCTTTGCTGAAGCCAAGAGTCAGTCAAAGGCCTGGGGACTCTGCACTTCCCCAGGACACCATCACCAGACCTTGGTGAAGGTGACATTCACTACCCTCCTTCTGCCATGGGCAAGGCTGCATCTGAGCTCTCATCTGCCACCTTCCCCACTGTGTGCCCTCACCAGCTTCACCTCCTGTTCAGAAAAGGACTCTTTGAAAAATAATTTTACATATCATGTGTGCAGAACAGTAGACACACCCAGCCCATATGTTAGGAATTACAGTCATGGACACTGCTCTCCATCCCAGGAACAAGCTAATGGCCCCAAAGCTCAGATCAATTAGCAGGCTGTAACACAGGGGTTTCCAGGACTTGATGGATGCACGTCATCTAGGAAGTGAGGCTGACATCCATTGCAGCGTGTGCTGGGGAGTGTGGCAATCCCCAGAGCTCCTGATGTGTTCAAGTTAAAAGTCAGAGTTTAAAACCCCACCGTGCACCTGGCATAGTGGTGCACACTTTGATCCCAGCGCTCAGGAGGCAGAGGCACTTGGATCTCTTGAGTTTGAGGCCAGCCTGGTCTACCGAGCTAGTTCTAGGACAGCCAGGGTTACACAGTTGGGGGCTGTAGCTCAGGCGGCAGTGTTTGCCTAGCATGACAAGACTGGGTTTCATTCACAGTACAGTATAAATTAGACATAGTGCTGGAGGCCTGTAATCCCAGTACTCGGGATACAGAGGCAGGAGGCTCAAAATCACCCATGGCAATAGCAGGTTTGAAGCCAACCCCAACTTTGTGTCCTGGGCTGGTTAGTAATACTTGGGCCCAGAACAGTGAGACACACTTGTGACTGAGTCCATGCACCCTCCTGAAGATTCACCAGGGCCCTTACTGTAACACAAAGCTTCTTCCAGGGGTGAAGGCTTCTTCTGGAGGGACTAGCCAGCTGGTGCCAGCCTGGCAGATGTGCAAAAGAAGGTGGTGCTGGGTCAGGGTCAGAGCCAGGCACACCTCACCAGCCTCCCTCAGTTCTGCTGGGTGTCAACAGAGCTCATGTCACCTCCACAGGGAGACCTCGTACCAGGTACCAACCCTGCCATTGCCTACAGCCAGAATCACCAGCACACAGATTTTCTAGAAGAGCTCAACAGTGGGCTAAGAAATGAGCCTGGTGAGGCCTCCATGAGCTCAGAAGATCAACCAGACTTGCTGGGGAAGGACTCTTGATCTGAGGTCTCCATGACAGGCTTTGACAACAAAGCAGTCTCAGAGAACCCCAGAAGTGCAAGTGTCCTGGGGCAGGAATGAGCTTGGCGTATTTAAAAAACCACAGGGAAGCCTGGGAGGATGGCTCTGTTAATAAAGCACGTGCCTCAAAAGCATAAAAACCAGAGCACAAACCCCTAGAATTCATGTAAAAAGACAGCACAATCACACACTGTCATACCAGCAGTGGCGGGATGGGAAGTGGAAACAGACAGACCCTTGTAGGCTCGGGCCAGCTAGCCTGACTCATGTGTAAAGTTCCAGGCCAATGAGAGACCCTGTCTCAAACAAAAGGTGCACACACACACACACACACACACACACACACACACACACACTGAGGGGGCCACTGTGACGTGAGTAAGGTGAGGCGAAAGGGGGAGGAGAAATGGCGGGGGGGGGGGGGCAGGGAAACATGAACAGATGTAGGAGGGTTCCGGGTCTCAGTAAGGAACGTGGACCTAATTCCCGGTGCAGGAGAAAATCACTGGCACTTTGGGAGAGCAGAGCCATGATCTGTGCCCTGGGAGCTCTGGAGTCTCCTTCCCCGTGGCAGAGACTGGGTAGACAGAGTAGGTAGACAAACAACTTTCTGTGCGTAGCCCTGAGGGGCTTATCAGTGCTGTCCTATCTCTAGAGAGTTTCTGGGTGACAAGGACACAGCTCTGAGGTGGGAACCTCAAGCGTATGGCCAACCCTGTGTGGGCTTCCACCAAGGCCCCCCACATGTTACTGTGGACCCCTAAAACAACACCGGGGTTCTTCCAAGGCGCCCCAGGCTGGAAGTCCAAACTTAAGGGGTCAGTGGGACAGTGCCTGTGTCCTGTGGTGTCTTCTGTCTTCCATGTGGACATTTGTGGATTTAGGGCCCACCTCAGTAAACCATTTTAAGTGTAGACGGTGAGGCAGGAAAGCCACTGAGAGTTTGAGGCCAGCCTTGGCTAATAGTGAAGTTGAGGCCATCCTGGGCTACAGTGAAACCCTGTTTCAAATGGGGTGTGAAGAGTGGCAGGAAGATGGCTCATCAGGTAAAGGTGCTTATTGCCAAGCCTGACAACTTGAGTTTGGTTCCCACGACCCACTTGGTAGAAGGAGAGAACCAGCTCCTTCAAGTTGCCCTTTTCTCTCCACATGGCATGCAGGAGTTTACATACATGCGCAAACACACACGCACGCACACACACACACATGGATGATAGATAGATAGATAGATAGATAGATAGATAGATAGATAGATGTAAAAAATTTAACTGAACATGGTGGCACTTGGGAGACAAAGGCAGGTGGTTCTCTCTGTGAGTTCCAGGCCATCCTGGGCTACATGGTGAGATCCTGCACAAGAGAATTGCAAGGCTGGGAAGCTAAAGCTGGCTATTGAAGGAAGAGGGGAAAGTCACTCATGGGACGCCACTCGGTGTTTACCTTCCTACCTCTGTGTGAAGTTTGACATCTGTTCTCCACACTGGCTTCACATGCTTACTGTGTGCTACCAGCAGGGGCCAAGCCCCCACACAGTAGGCCTCCACACTTACTCCTCTCCTTGCCTCCTACATGTCCTACTCTGCTCTTACCTTTGCTGAGCAGCAAGTACAGCTAGGGATGAACCCTAGCTGCCTGGTGCGTAATCAAGCATCAATCACACTTGTTTAGAGGAATCAAAGACCCAGAAGCTGCAGGGTCCAGGAGCTGGGGGAGGCCCCAAGAGCTCTCCAGAAATAATGAGGCTAGGCAGATAGGATAGCTGTGAGGGGAGGCAGAACATGGACTCCAAATGGACTAAGGAGGCAGGACAGCTGAGGCCACGCATGTCAGAGAGGCTGGCTGCGGGTTGGCTGAACTAAGACTTCAGTACCACTGGATACTTCTTGGGAAACCTCCAGACAAAACAAAGCCCAATCCTGTCTGCATTTGTGGCTGCTTAAAAAAAAAAAAAAAAAAATTGTGTATATTAGCACCCTGCAAAAAGACACTCTGTTTATATACACAACAGAGTTTGCATCTAGATTCAAGGTACTTAAAACCAAGTTTTTACCTAACGAATGTCTAGTGGGCCTGAGACCAGGGCCTTTCTGGTTGGGTTGGGGGTAGAGGGTCTGGCCCATGCATTTCCGAAGCCTGCCTGCAGCTGCAGGCTTAGGGTTGGGAGCCCCCTAAGTTGGTCCCCCCGGCAGGCCACATGACTCACCAGTGCCCTTTGCCTGCAGGCTCCATGCAGGTGATGAACAAGACAAGGCGCATCATGGAGCAGGGCGGGGCACACTTCATCAACGCCTTCGTGACCACACCCATGTGCTGCCCTTCTCGTTCCTCTATCCTCACCGGCAAGTACGTCCACAATCATAACACCTACACCAACAACGAGAACTGCTCCTCACCCTCCTGGCAGGCACAGCACGAGAGCCGCACCTTCGCCGTGTACCTCAACAACACAGGCTACCGGACAGGTGAGGACCAGGGTGGGGAGACGGCTAAGGGGCCTCCTCAAGGGACGTGTGGCCCCTTGTACCCTCAATGAGCTTCTCTGGGTGTGATACCCATACTGCCCTGGTACCCAAGATAAGTCTGGGCCATGCCCTGAATAGGTTTCATTTCCCATTGATGTTCCGAGTTCATTTCTGTGCACACAAAGATGATGTTTCGGTATTGGGTTCAAGAAAATGACCTTTTCAAAGAAACTGGAGTTTTGAGAAATGGGGAGTCCAGGGAGACTCTGAATTCTCTGGCAGGGAGGCCACAAGATCATTCCTGCATGAGTCTGAGGTCTGATTCTAAAGCTGTTCAGAACTGTTTACTTGACTGAGACCATCTTCATGATGAGAGAAGGTTCCAGAATATTGAGGTTGGAGTCAGAGAGGAGCAGATATGGAGACTCACCGGTCCATTGTGGGAGTAACCAGGATGACAAAGGGTTTGCCATGGTGAGGACCTTTGACCGCACCGATATGTGTGTCAGAGGCAGTATGTCCTGTGTGCCTCCTTGACGGAGTTACTGTGGCGAGTTCGAAAGGCCACTCATTAGGCTAGCGCCTGAGGTCACACTGTACTCCCAGCCCAGCCACCTCACTCTTGCCAAATTATCCAGACTCAACTCACTGAACTTGCTTGAATTTAAAAATCCAAACAAACACTCCCCCACCTTGGCAAGCAGCCTGGGCAGTTGTGAAACCAGATAATGTGACTCAGATGTTGCAAGCCCAGGGACTTGCCTCTTAGTGATGTGACATTGTTTGGAGTGGGAGTGAGGAAGGGCCAGGCACCTCCTGTAGCTGACCTGCAGCCCCTGGGGCTGGGTAGCCTCTCAGATGTCCAGTGGGAGTGGGTGGAGCTTACTCCCTGTATGCCACACTCCTCCCACCATTGGAACTATCCCCAAAGCAGGTTCAGCTGTAGGAACCGGCTCCTCCACGTGGGTGAGGCACAGGCCCTGATGGTTTGGGGTCTCTACAGAAAGCGTGTGTTAGAGGTCACCGTGGGCCAGTGCTTTATAGATGGTTGGGAGGCTGGAATTGGGATAGGCAGGGACATAGCAGGGCTGCTTCTAATGGAGGGTGCACATGCCATTCAGGAGTAGACTAGAAATGGTACCCACACCAGCCCCAAGTTGAAAGCCTCAAATATCTCTACATTTGAACTTTTTTGATTGAAATCTCTCAATGCTGAGAAACTTGTTTTTGTTTAAAAAAAAAAAACATATACTGTGAGTCAAGAAAGAAAGAGGATGTAGCTGTGGACAGGTATGGCTCACTCACCCTGAATAGCTGAGTGAAATGTAAACACGGAAAACAGAAATAGTAATGGCCCCAAAGGTTCATCAGCCTGGTCACCTGTTAGGCAAAACAACAACAACAACAACAAAAAAAAAAAACACACACACACCCTCCACAAAGGTTTCTGGGAGACTCATGAAATGAGAAGAAATTACTTTAACACTAGGGGATTTACAATGGAGCAAAAGTCCATGTCAGACTCCCACGGGAAACAGAAAAGGAATGACCTGTGAAGTAGACAAGCCATGCCTGTCCTCCCAGCCGCTGGGGAGGCTGATGCAGGAGGATCACAAGTTCAAGGTCATCAGGGGCAAATTAGTGAGACTTTATCTCAAACTAAAAACCTGGGCTGGGGCTCACTGCCAAGATTTGTAGGCTACATTGTCATTTTTATAGTACGTGTGTGGGGCCCCAAGGACAGAGGGTCGGTTGTCCTTGACTGGCTGTGGCTGGTGGAGGCAGCTGATGCTCGTGGCTCTCAATCCAAATCCGTTGCTGTCTTGGTGACCTCCATCCAGGATCTGGTCCACACATTCTCCTAACTTCCCATTGGCAGGAAACAAGATACACACATACAAAGGAACCTGGGAAATGTAGTCTTTACGTAGGTCTTTGTGCTGCTGAAAACAGACCCTGAGTGGGAGCAGACTCTCAGTTACAGCCACAGTCCTTAACCATTTGTATTGGTGACGCCTTGAATCCAGAAGGTTAGCTGAGCTGACAAAGACAGATGCCAGTATTCACAGCACAGAGGGCTGCTAATGGAACCAGGTCTTAAAAAACAAATAAATAAATGAAGCTACAGTCAGGCTTGGTGATGCAAGCCTGTAATCTCAGCCCCCAGGATGGAGGCCAGAGGCTCAGAAGTTCAAGGGCAACGTCTGCTGTATATTGAGTTTGAGGCTAGCCAGGAAGAGATGAAGGAAGGGAGGGACGGACGGACGGAGGGGGCAGGAGGGAAAAGAAAAGAAAGTTATTTGGCCTGATACTGCATGCCTGTAACCTCCAAACACTAAGGGATTCAAGGCTGTAGGAGAGTCTATTTTAAAAACTAAAAACTGGAGACTGAGAGATGACCCAACAGTTAGGAGCACCAGCTGTTCTCAAGGACTGAGGTGCAGGTCCCAGTACTCATTTGGTGGCTCACAACCATCTGTAACTCCAGTTCCAGGGCATCTGATGCCCTCTTCTACCCTCCGTGGGTACGAGGCACACCGATGGTACCTGTTCATGCATGCAAGGAAAACATTCATGTACATAAAATACAATTAATTAATTTTAAAAGCAGCAAAGCACTTTTTGAAAATAGCTTATTTTCTGAGACAGAGTCTGACATAGCCTCCCCACAGTAATCATTGTGTTTCCAGGACTGGCCTTGAACTTTTAATCCATCTGCCTCCACCTCCCAAGTGCTGGGGTGACAGATATGAGCCCCCACATCTGGTTAATGTGGCACTGTGTGTGTGCACGCAACACAGGACTTCCTGCATGCTAGGCGAGTGCTCTACCAACCGAGCCCTGCCCCAGCCCACGCTGTAAACAAAGGTTTGGCTCTAAGTGCAACGGGCTGGTGTTTGAAGCACAGACTATTTAGTCTCTGTTGAGAAAAGTGTAACTAGTGCCACAGGTGTCAGGTGTCATGACACACGGTCCTCTCTAGTCCTCACCTCAACAAGTCTTTCCAGGGATCTGAGGACCCCTCTGGGCCCTGTTGACAGTTGAGTCTCCCCCAGGCTGTGTGTGTGACCTTGTGGTTCTGTTTGACAGCCGCGCTTCTCTGAGCCCAGACACCAGCTTATTGTTTGTCACTGGCCCAGGGGTCTTCTGGCGCCACGTCAATTAACTTCACTGTTCAGCCCTCTTACCCTGCGTCTGCATCGCCTGTGTTTGTGAGGGACAGACAAGGGTTGAAGCCAGAGGTGCTGGGTTTCAGCAAAATAAATATCCACTAGTTACTGGAAGTTTCTGGATATGGCTCCCATCGAATCAGAGACTTGCATACCCTGTAAGCACCCGTGGCCTGTTCACTGTTTTCACATGTTCCGGGCCCCTCCACCCAGGTGAACCACTAGCAGCCCTGGTTGTGCTGACAGACGTAAGTGCATCATGTCCCCAATGTGAACATCACAAGACACAGTGGGCTGTCGGGGAGGTGGGGAGAGTAGAGTGCTGATCTCAGATTTCCAGACACTGCTGTGCGGGAGAAAGAGCATTTTCCAGCTACGGCCTTCTCTCTCCATACAGCCATCTGAGTTCAGTTCCCACATGGTTCCATGCCTGCTAGACTTCAGTAGAAATGGTGGTTCCCCACACACATGTTCTAGAATGTTCCTGGGGAGCCTGGAGTGGGCTTCATTAGAAGCTTGGGCTGTCGGACTCCCCTTGGGGTGCTGTCTTAGTTAGGGTGTCTATTGCTGTGAAGAGACACCGTGACCACAGCAACTCTTATAAAGGAAAACATTTAGTTGAGGTGGCAGCTTACAGCTCAGAGGTACAGTCCATTATCATCATGGTGGCAGGCAAGCAGACATGGTGCTGGCTACATTGTGACCTGAAGTCAACAGGAAATCAACTATGAACTGGGAGTAGCTTGAGCATAGGAGAACTCAATTCCCGCCCCCACAGTGACACACTTCCCCCAACAATGCCACACCTCCTAATAGTGCCACTCCCTATATTTTTTTTCAGATTTTTTTATTTGAATTAGAAACAGGATTGTTTTACATGACAATCCCAGTTTCCTTCTCCCTCCCGTCCTCCCCTACCACCCCTCCCAACTAAAACCCTACCTATCACATATCTTTTCTGCTCCCCAGGGAGGGTGAGGCCTTCCATAGGATGTCATCAGAGTCTATTGTATCCTTTGGGGTAGGGCCTAGGCCCACCCCCATGTGTCTTGACTCAGGGAGTATCCCTCTATGGGCTCCCAAAGTCCACACCTATGCTAGGGATAAGTACTGAACTACTATAGGAGGGCCCGTAGATTTCTGAGGTTTCCTCACTGAAACCCATGTTCCTGGGGTCTGGATCAGTCCCATGCTGGTAACCCAACTATCAGTCTGGGGACCAAAAGTTCCCTGATGGTCAGGTCAGCTGTTTCTGTGGGTTTCACCAGCCTGGTCTGGACCCCTTTGCTCATCATTCGTCCTTCTCTGCATCTGGATTCCAGTTCAGTTCAGTGATTAGTTGTGGGTGTCTGCTTCTACTTCCACCAGCTGCTGGATGAGGGCTATCGGGTGTCATATAAGTCAGTCATCAATCTCATCATCAGGAGAGGGCATTTAAGGTAGCCTCTCCTCTGTTGCTTAGATTGTTACCTGGTGTCATCTTTGTAGATCTCCAGCCATTTCCCTAGTGCCTGATTTCTCTGTAAACCTAAAATGTCTCCCTCTACTATGGTATCTCCATTCTTGTTTTCTTCTATTCTTCCCCTGACTCAACCTTTCTGCTCCCTCATGTCCTCCTCACCCCTCCTCTTCTCCCCTTCTCATTCTCCTAGCTCCCTCCCCCTCTCCCATGCTCCCAATTTGCTCAGGGGATCTTGACCCTTTCCCCTTCTCCAGGAGACCATGTATGTCTCTCTTAGGGTCCTCCTTGTTTACTAACTTCTCTGGCAGTGTGGATTGTAGGCTGGTAATCCTTTACTCTATGTCTAAAATCTGCATATGAGTGAGTACATACCATGTTTCTTTTGTGATTGGGTTACCTCACTCAGAATGGTTTCTTCTAGTTCCATCCATTTTCCTGCAAATTTCAAGATTCCATTGTTTTATTCTGCTGAGTAGTATTCCATTGTGTAAATGTACCACATTTTCTCTATCCATTCTTTGGTTGAGGGGCATCTAGGCTGCTTCCAGTTTCTGGCTATTACAAATAGTGCTGCTATGAACATGGTTGAATAGATGTTCTTGTTGTATGAATGTGCTTCTTTTGGGTATATGCCTAAGAGAGGAATTGCTGGATCCTGTGGTAGACTCATTCCCATTTTCTTGTGGCTGTACAAGTTGGCACTCCCACCAGCAGTGGAGGAGTGTTCCCCTTTCTCCACAACTTCTCCAGCATAAACTGTCATTGGTGTTTTTGATTTTGGCCATTCTGACAGGAATAAGATGGTATCTCAGAGTTGTTTTGATTTGCATTTCCCTGATGGCTAAGGATGTTGAACACTTTCTCATGTGTCTTTCAGCCATTTTAGATTCCTCTATTGAGAATTGTCTATTTAGCTCTGTACCCCACTTTTTAATTGGATTGTCTGGTGTTTTGGAGACTAGCTTCTTGAGTTCTTTGTATATTTTGGAGATTAGCCCTCTGTCAGATGTGAGGTTGGTGAATATCTTTTCCCAGTCTATAGGCTGCCGTTTTGTCTTGCTGACTGTGTCCTTTGCCTTACAGAAGCTTCTCAGTTTCAGGAGGTACCATTTATCAATTGTTGATCTCAGTGTCTGCGCTACTGGTATATTTCCCACTTTATCTTCTAATAGGTTCAGTGTGGCTGGGTTTATGTTGAGGTCTCTGATCCATTTTGACTTAAGTTTTGTGCATGGCAACAGGCTTGGGTCTATCTGGAGTCTTCTACACGTCCACAACCAGATATGCCAGCACCATTTGTTGAAAATGTTCTCTTTTCCAGCGTATATATTTGGATTGTTTGTCAAAAATCAGGTGTTTGTGGGTGTGTGGGTTAACATCAGGGTTTTCAACTCTATTCCAGTGGTCTACCTGTCTATTTTTGTGCCAATACCAAGCTGTTTTCAGGACTATAGCTCTGTAATAGAGCTTGAAGTCTGGGATGGTGATGCTTCCAGAAGTTCCTTTATTGTATAGGGATGTTTTGGCTATCCTGGGTCTTTTGTTTCTCCATATAAAGTTGAGAATTGTTCTTTCAAGGTCTGTGAAGAATTTTGTTGGGATTTTGATGGGGATTGCATTGAATCTGTAGATTGCTTTTGGCAAGATTGCCATTTTTACCCACTCCCTGTGATATTATGGGGGCCAATTTCATTCAAATGATCACAGGTGCAGTTTTCAAACTGTACTGTGCACCCCAGTTCTTTCCACTCTTCTCACAGAGTTGGGAAGGACACTAGCCAGTTCCACCCTTCACTGTGGGTGGCTGCCACACTGTAGACTTGGTACCTGATACCTTCAGAGGCCCTCACATGGGGGCCCTGACAGTCACTGCTGTGTGAAGGCAGGCATCTATGTGCATGTGTGCGTATGGCCCTGAAGAACACCCACCATATTGCTTTCCTTCTGTGACCACCCCTCTGTCCTGCCTCCTTGTCCTGCTGTAGCCCCGTCGGACTGTGTCTAGCTGCCCACTGACATCTCTCTTAGGGTCCCCTGTGTCAAACCTTAGTCTGTTGCTCCCCTCCCTGGGGCTGCTCACAAGCTGCCCCTTGGCACTTCCAACTTTCCATTTACTCAGGCCAAGCCCTTAGAGCCACGCTTGATGTTCTGTCCTTCCTTTCAGTCTGTCCACTGAAACCTCCGTCACTCTTCCTAACGCTTGCCCTGAGTCCTCCATTGTGTTCCCATCCCCTCCTCCCAGGCTGCTCTGTTCCCACCGTCATCCCTGAGGTCTGTCCTTCCCAGCCCTTCACCGTCCTCCACATAGCAAGCAGTGTGGTCCCATCAGGACCTCTGCTCCTCTGCCTCACTCCCACTTGCTAAGGATGGAGACCCCCCCCCATGCCATGGGTCCCTGGGAACTTCCCCTCCTGCCCAGCCTTGCCTGGCCTCCTCCAGCCCTGTTAGTCGCTCCACCCCCTGGGTTCCTTCCTTTGGCTCTGTCAGTGGATCTGACACACACCTCAGGGCCTTTGTACCTTTTTTCCTCTATAGCAATGGTTCTCCAACTATGGGTCATGACCCCTTTGGGAGTCAAACAACCCTTTCACAGAGGTCACCTAAGACCTTCGGAAAACACAGATATTTACATTATGGTTCATAACAGTAGCAAAATTACAGTTATGAAGTAGCAAAGGAGATAATTTTATGGTTGGGGTCACCACAGCATGAGGAACAGAATTTGCCTGAGGAAGGTTAAGAACCACTGCCCTACAGAATCTTTGAAACTTTCTCATGGCTTGCTTGCATCCCCGCCCCCCTCAGGTCTGTGGCCCAGTATCCTCTCCTCGGGGGACACATCTGCGAACACCCCAACCCTCATCCATCTCCTTACTCACTTTCTTGTCCTTCGGAGCCCCCACGCCACGCAGCAGGGATCTCTGTATCCCGCCTTACCCTGTGGTGTTTCCCTTTCCCTGGACTGTGCTCCCTGCCCTGGTTCTTGCTTCCTCTGACCCTTGTTCTGGCCCTTTCTCCCACATGGCTTGTTGAGTTCCCTCCTGGGTCTCCCAGGCCCAGGAGAGCCTGGTCCACAGTGTGTGATGGGTTCACGTGTCCCTTCCATGGCCAGCAGCCCACCCCATCACTTCCTCTCCTCCCATTAGACTATTTCTCCTCTTTCATCTTTCTGCACACACAGGGGATCTCAGCTATCCTGGACGCTTCTCTGGGCCCTGGTGCAGCTGTCCCCACCTCTACAATAGCAGCCTTTTCTGCCCCTGGCCTCCCGCCTGCTTGTCGCTGCTGGCTTCCTCTCCTTTGAGTGCACGCAAGCATACAGGGGCACACTCAAGTGTGCGTGCACACAGCGTCCTTCTTCCCCAGTCCAGCTGCTCATCTCCCTTGTGCCTGTCCTGTGACAGCAGAGTCCCCGTCTGCCCCCTAGAGTCTGGGCTCTTCCAGCAGTACAGACCTCCCCTGATGGGCTTGCCTCTCAGCTCGGGGGTCTGGGCCTTGCCTGGATCATGCAGTCAGTCCTTGAAGGTCCAGACTGTCCCAGCTTCCTCAAGAGACATGAGACTGCCCCTGCCACATCTGCCTCTTGTATTGAGCTCAGTGTCCTTTAGCTGAGCCAAGCATGGTGGCACACCTATAATCTCAGCCCATAGGAGATGGGGGTAAGAGGGTCAGGAGTTCAAGCTCATCCTTGTCTATGTAAGTCTGAGGCTAGCCTGGGTTACCTGAGACCATCTAAAACAACAGGAACGGGCTTGAGATGGCTCAGTGGTTAAGAACACTTACTGCTCTTGCCAAGGACCCAGATTTGGTTCCGGGCATCCACACAGCAGCTCACAACCATCTGTAACTCCGGTTTCAGGGGATCTGATGCCCTCTTCTGCCTCCATTTGCACCAGGCACACATGTAGTGCACATACATAAAGCAGTTGTTCACACATAAACATAAAAATCAATCTTTTTAATCCCCAAATTCCCTTAAGCCCTAAATCTCTGGCCCTTTCTTCAGCACCTTTAAGATCTATAAAAGCGATGCGCCGGGCCCCAGCTCTAACACTACTTGTGACTAAGCTGGGCCCCTCCCCCTGAACCTCAGTTTCCCCTTCTGTACAACAGTGTAAATGACATGAGTGAGTCACCCAGTGTGTTACCCCAAGGATAATGTGACCAGGCCCTACAAACTCAGGAGGAGAAAGTCCCTGGAAGGGAGAGGACATGGGGGCTAGGAAGTGATTGTTAGTAAAGTTCTTGCCACTAAAGCAGGAGAACCTGAGTTTCATCTCTGGGTCCCATATAAAAAAGCCAGATATAGGGCACCTGCCTCTCATGAGCCCTGGAGAGACAGATGGGAGAATCCTTGGGGCTCCCTGGCCAGCCAGCCTCCCCAATTGGGGAGCTTCCGATTCAGTGAGAGATGTCTCAAGTACTAATGTAGAGGTGATCAAGATGGCTTAGCAGCAGAAGGTGCTTGCTGCCAAGCCTGCTGTGATGACTGAGTTTGACCCTCAGAACCCACATGGGGTGGTGGGGGGCAACTCCTGCAGGTTGTTCTCTCTGTGCCATGTGTCGTGGCACCCATGCACCCCCACAAACAATATTTAAAACTGTTGCCAACAGTCGGAAGGGGAAAAGCTGACTGACTGAGGATGGACGATACATGCTGTTGGTCTCTGGCCTCTATACTTACTCACACGTGATAACATATGTGCACATACATACACCACACGCAAATAGGGAAAAAGCGGAGGAGCAGGTGTGGATGTCCTCAGTTCCCTGAGCACTTGGCATGTGGTGTAGGTGGTCCACCTGAGCCTGACAGTGTCCCTCGGCCACACCAAGGTTTCCTAGCATTGTAGAGAACAAGTGCCACAACCCCGGAGCTTAAAACAAGAGATGTTTCTCCTCTGATGGTCTGGAAGCCAGATGTCCCAAATTAACTGTCCTCAGGGTCAGGCTCAGAAGCTCCAAAGGACTTCTGTTCCCACCTTCTCAGCTCTCCATATCCCAGAGCTTTGTGGCTGGTGAGCACATCTCTCCATTCTCTGTCCCTGTCTTCTCATGGCTCTCAGCTCCAGTATCTGTGTCCAGATTCTCCAGTTGAAGGGCACTCACCTGGAGTTACCCTGACCCATTGTACCCTGGTCTTAATTTGACCACAGAAGCCAGTCACCAGGGATGAGATTGGGTACCAGGGAGGAGAGTGGGTTATCAGGGATGAGAGCAGGTATCAGGGATGAGAGCAGGTATCAGAGATGAGAGCAGGTATCAGAGATGAGAGCAGGTATCAGGGATGAGAGCAGGTATCAGAGATGAGAGCAGGTATCAGGGATGAGAATGGGTACTAGGGGATAAGAGAGAGTACCAAGGATAAGAGTGGGTACCAGGGATGAGAGCAGGTATCAGGGATGAGAGCAGGTATCAGGGATGAGACTGTGTACCAGGGATAAGAGAGAGTACCAGGGATGAGAGCAGGTTCCAGGGATAAGAAGGGGTATCTGGGATGAGAGGGGATACCAGGGGTGAGAGCTGGTATCTGGAGAGACCCAGTATGGTTCACATGTTCACCTCTCACAAGTTGCTGCCCTCCCTTCCAGAGCCACCCTCAGGTCTGACTTCAGTAGAGACAGGGCAAAAGAAAGTCTACTATCTCTACATTTTGTTTGGTGTTTGAGACAAGGTCTTATGTAGCCAGGATGGCCTTGAACTTGCAATGTGCCTGTTACTACCTCCCCAGTACTAGGATCATAGCTGTGTGCCTCCATGTCTGCCCACTGGGTTTTAACTCCAAAACACAAGGCTAATTCACACCAAGCACACCCAGGGGAAGGATTAGGCTCCAGGCCATCTATCTTGGAGCCTTTTTCTCAAGGAAGCACAGCACCCCCTATGGGTCAATTCCATAAAAGCATCTCTGGCAGTGATAAAGGGAGTCGGTTGGATCCTGAAGCAAGGGCCTTTGATGGCTGCTCTGCTGTCGGCATGACTTCTACACTTCCCAACAAGTCATTCATCTGTGTGGATTATTTTATGCTTATTGTTCCGATTCTTGAACCTGAGTCTATTTTGTATATGAATAAGGAAAGGTTTGTTTTTTTGTTTTGTTTTGGTTTTGGCAGCTTTTTAATAAGCTATAGGTTTCCCAGCATTATAACATCCCAGGATAGGATGTTATAATTGAATGCAAAACTTTTCCAAGAGTTATTCCTTATTTCTGAAAATCCTGTCCCTGATGGCAGTAGCAGTCAGTATTTGAATTGCAAATGTCATGCGCCCACCAGCCTGAACTGGGAGTCTATCTCCATGGTGGCACCTGACTGCCACCCCATGTCTCCTTGACGGATGTGCTGGAGAAGTTTCCTATTGAAACCTCCCTTTGTTATAAATCTCCCAGCTTTTATTTTTCTTGAAGATTGCTGTTCTGGCATTCTTTCTATCTTGGGAGGTGACTGGCATAGGGAATTTTTTTTCAACTGTGAATTCTTTTGGGGAGCTTACAAACTGATTATTATGGGAAAGGACCATTGGTGAGATGGCTCTGAGAGCAGCTTTGAGGGGTCCGATTAGTGTTACAGCCCCCGAGGTGATGGGAATTGCCTGTCATTGGTGGATCTTCCAGCCTTCCTGTGAAGGCTCCTGTGGATTCCCCACCCCTCCTCTGACCCATCCTTCTGTACAAGTCTGCACTTAAGAGGACAGAGGGCTGGGGAGATGGCTTAGTGGCTAACACATCTGCATTACAAACAGGACAAGGTCAGATCCCTAGCACCCTGCTAAAAGTCAGAATGTTTGAGCCCATCTACAGTCCCAGTGTCAAGAGAAGATGAGATCCCTGGAGCAAACTAGTAGAACTGGTGAATTCTGGGCTCATGGGAGAGACCCTACCTCAATGTGTAAGGTAGAGAGTGTTCAACAAAGACATCTGACGTCACCTATCCTCACGCACACCCCCCTCCCACAGGAATGTATACACACACACAATACACTACATAGGCATGCATACACACACACACTAGAGGAGTGCTTACACACACACACACACACACATACACACACACACACAATACACTACATAGGCATGCATACACACACACACACACACTAGAGGAGTGCTTGCACACACACAATACACTACATAGGCATGCACACACACACACACACACACACACACACACACACACACACACACACTGAGGACATGCATACACATTAAAAGGAAACAAACAGAAAAGGACTGACAACAGAACAGCCCTGTTGGGAGAGCACTCACCTAGCATGCAGGAAGCCCTGGGTTTGATCCCTAGCACTTCATAAAGGTGTGGTAGTACACACCCTAATCCCAGCACTCAGGAAACTGAGGCAGGATTGAGAGGTCAAGGACAGTTTGTCCTGATAATGACTCAGCAGGCCAGAGCCTCTCCCTGATGCTAGGAAGCTCCCTCCCAGCTAACGAGGTTTGTGGGGAATGGGCCCTGTCATTTGCTGCAGCTCTCTGAGTCCTGCAGGGGAGGCTGAAGCCTGCATTCAGTTAGAAACAAGCCACCCCCTCCAGCTCCCCGGCACCTCAGCCCGGCCTTGGCCTGATGCCCTGTGGTCATGCACAACCCAGCCCCTCCCCATAGCAACAGCACAACTAGGAAGAGGCAGGTAGGAAAAAAGGAGCCTAGAAACATGAGTTCTGGTCAACTGCCCGGCCCCCTTTTCCCCAGATGATTAGTCAAGCACCCCTGCTCCCAAAGAGGACAACCGAGGGTGCCTAAAACATGGCACATGGCTTAAAACCCTCCCCAGCTGTTCTGACTTCTTCCAATAAACCTTCTCTGGTGGGCCGGCCTGTTCACATCTCCTGACTCTCATTCTAAAGTCCCGATCATGCTCAGTCCCCCTAGCCCCTTCTGCAGGTTTTCAAGCATGCTACAGTCATTCCTGCAATGGGACCTTGGCACTTGCCTCTAAAACACAGTGCACACACCTTGCTGTTGAGAACTTTCCAGACCCAGCCGAACCTTCTCTGGGGAGTTGTCTGCACTCCCTACCCAGCTCTAACTCCACAAAGATGAGCACTTGAATGCATGCCGGGCCGGGAAAGAAAACACATCCACCACAGAAACCTAGCGATGGTCTGGGACTGGGGATGTGGTTCCCCAGGAGCTGTGTAGAGGACTCTGGATTCAGCCAGCAGCACCACATAAACCAGGCCTGCTGGCACACGCCTGTAATCCCAGCATTCAGAAGGTAGAGGCAGGAGGACCAGGGGTTCAAGGTCATTCTTAACAATATAGCTATTTCCAGACCGGACTGGGCCACAAGGGACCCTGTCTCAACTGGGGGAGGGGGCTTTTCTGCAGCCTCTGGCCCTCGCTCACCTGCTCCCTCAGTACCCTCGCTCCTTGGAACAGAGTCATCCCCCATCTTCCCCTTTGCCTCCACTCATCTCTGGTTTTGGAGCACTCCCGTGTTGCCATCCAGAATGTAACCAAGTTGATTTAAGTTGATTTATCCTGCACTCTGGCAGGTCACCATTCAAACACAGAATGTGCCGCATGCACCGTAACCTTGCAAGCAGCAGCTCTGAGTGAAAGAGAGCTGGTTCCAATTCTCAGAAGGGTTTGGCCCAGGCTGAGACTGTGGGGCTCAGGGTTTATTTAATATATTTCCATCCCTGCCTCCTCAGCCCAGACGGTTTGTCTGCCAAGAACCTGAAGACTTCAGGCCTGTGGCACGTCACGTGTAATAGTTACAGCAGTCTGGACTTTGTCAAAGGCCGCCTTCTCTTGTAGCTGTTCCCAGGGACCCCAGCTCCCCCAGTTTGGAGGGATTGTCTCTGTTGCTCAGACCAGGACAGCAGGTCAAAGTTGCCCACTACAGGTGCCGGGGTGGGACCTGAACTCCTGGGCCTGCTCACCTTTCTTTGGTATGTGTTAAAATACAGGTAAAGCCATTATCCAAAATGGCTACTGCAGGAAGTAGATGCATGGGGGGCGTACCTACGTCCTGCAGTGGCGTAATCAGAAGTCACACCCGTCTGTGTGCCTCTCTAGCTTATGGAAGAAAATGTCCAGACTCACAAAGGAAGCCAAAGTGCCTTATAAACTGGTGTGGGCCATCTTCCACCCATGTGTTCAGGCTGTGGCAATGATGGTAGGGCAGGGCCAGGACCTGGGGTGATGTTTTAAATGTCTGTGATGCCTGTCCCCTGATTTCACTGGTGATCGAGTCCCAGGTCCTGTCACTGGAGTGTGTAGCCTTCCCTCAGGCTTGTAGGGAATGCTAGAGGTTAAAGAAAATAAGCAAACATGAATTCTCCCTCCCAAGTTCACAGACTGCCTGAATTCTGGCTCCGAACAGCAGATGAAGAAACTTCCTGAAGCTAGAGAGATGACTCAGTGTGGTTAAGAGGAGGACCTGAGCCCAGTTCCCAGAACCCAAGGCTGGCCTGTGCGTCCAGCTCTAGAACGGCTGACCCCCACCCCACAAGTACTGTACTCATGTACACATACTGACATACATATATACACACGGATGCATACATACATATATATAAGCATACATATGCACACATATATACATACGCATATATAAAATACACACATGCATATGCGAAAGCACACATACATGCACACATGTATTTGTATATACGTACACACATATAAACACACACATGTATATCCGCATACATATATATACATGCATGCATCATATACATAAACATACATACACACACATATATTCACACACCTACACACACACACACACACACACACACACACACACACACACGTAAAATAATATCCTATTTTTTTTTTAATTTTGAAAGAAAAGAAACCCTCTGCTTGCAGTGTCACATCCTAGTAATCACCTGGGAGGCTAAGAGATGAGTATTTGAATTTGGAGTTAGCCCAGGCTATGTAATAAATCTTCTCTCACAGAAAGAACTCTTCTTAGAATAATATTAAACTTCCTGGCGGTGGTGGCACACGCCTTTAGTGCCATCACTCAGGAGGCAGAGGCAGGTGGATCTCTGTGAGTTTGAGACCAGCCTGGTCTACAAGAGCTAGTTCCAGAACAGCCTCCAAAGCCACAGAGAAACCCTGTCTCAGGAAAAAAACAAAACAAAACAAAATCTACAACAACAAAAGAATAATATTAAACCCCGTGGCCAACTCATGCCACTGGAACGCTTAGAGGCCACAAACTCCCCTTCCACCCTTTCTCTTCCCCCTTGAGCCCGTTCTCTGAGTCTTGCCCCTCTCATGTCCAGTGGATGACCAGTTCCTCCGCATTGCCATGCCTGGCCTCCTTATTTATCCCTGCTCAGACCTACATATGTGCCCTGTGCCACATATGCCACAGTGCCCCGTTAGACTGAGCAACTATGCTTCACATGATCAAGGCAAAAGGCAGACTTGAAGCAGCAGCAGGCCCTGTGTTGGGCCAGTGCCCTCAGGCCTCCAGTTTGGTGTCTGTAGGGTCTCTCACCAGTGCTGCTGCCCATCCCCACCCCTCACCCCCCACCCCAGAGCTTTACTGAGGCCTTGCTCATAGGGTTGTTGTCTAGACACAGGATGCAGAAGAAACAGAAAACAAGAGCCCCTTCCCTGCCCCTGGAGCAGATCAATCTCAGAGGATAAAAAACCAAACAAAAAAAAGATCTGTCAATTGCTGACAGTACCATCAAGAAACTAAGTCAGGAAGAAGCAGCCACTCGGGCATAACCCAGCAAACTTCTGGCAAAGATGAAGAGTCGTCCCAATTCTATGGCAGAGACGGTCTTCCCAAGAGAAACGCCAGGGGCAGGGTGGGGCACAGCGAGGCTGGAGCATATACCTGGCTGAGGGAAGAGCTTGGGAGATGAGATTGATAGCAGGTAAGAGACAGTCTTGCAGGAGTTTACAGGGCTGACGTAGACTCTGGTTCAAGTGTGTCAAGGGTTTTGCAAAGTGTTGTGAACTAGACAGGAGGCGGGAGGAGTGGGAGGGCTAAGGAGGGCTCCATCAAGAGAAGCTGATGGGATGGCAGGCAGGGTCCCAGCCGGGACCTGGGCTGTGGGCAGAGCTGCCAGGCTGTGGGGACAGTTTGGGGACTGCCAGCAAGCCCCCAGGTATGGCCCTTCTGACCGCAGTGCTGAGTGGCAGGCCGGGACAGATGGGAGGCCATACTGAAACACCTGCTTCAAGTCACGTGAGTCAATTTGGAGGGAAATAAGTGTGCAGCAGGCCAGAGGGTCCGTAAAACCAGCGAAACGTGTGCCGAGGCAGTGACAGCTGGAGCTAGAAGCTGCCGTGTGGGGTGACAGCCCCATCCTGTCCCCCTGGGTCTTGCATGTGAAGCTGAGCAGTTTGGTTTTGGCAGGCTGGATTTTCCTTGTTTCACCTCATTTGTCGCGGGCCTTCCTAATTCTCCGGAGGAATGTTGTTTATTGTCGTTGGCTGCGCTCCTCCATCGCAGTCCTGCTAATCGCTGTGTCTCTCTCTGGGCAGGCGGCTGTCCCAGGTGTCTCTAGGCCGAGACCAGTCACATCTAGTTTCAGACAAACATTTCCAGCCCCTCCTTACAGAAGAGTCGGGACCCTGATTTGCTTGGTGTTCTTCCCATGAGCTGACTGTGGTCACACTGGTGACTGTCCCATTGTATAGGTGCAGTCACCAAGGCAGATCGGAGAGCTCTTGCCTGAGACTAGCTGAGCCTCCATGCTCTGAGTGGAGACCAGACCCTCCGGACTCTCCGGCCATACCATTCTTGACTGTGTGTGCACTTTGTGTGTCGGCGGTTGTGTTTGCTTTCCCCTGGCCACTACCTACCAATGCCATGAGCATGTGTGACAAAGAGAACTTCAACAGTGTCTCCAGAGGGGTATAGTCATCCCAACTAGCCCTACTCAAGTTCATGGTACTCTACATATAGACTGCATTGGACTGACAGATACACAGACACACACACACAGACACACAGACACACACACACACTCTCGCTGTATACCATCCCTGTCGTTCATGTGTGTGTGGTGTATGTGTGTGTGTGTGTGTGTGTGTGTGTGTGTGTGTGTGTGTGTGAATCACAGCATGTAGTTGGAGGCTAGGGGACACCTTGCTGATGTCAATTCACTCCTGGAGATTGAACTCAGGTCATTAGCATTGACAGTGGGTGTTTGTACCCGCTGGTACCCGCTGAGCCATCTCCAGCCAATAGAAAGCCTTTGGAGTAAGATATGCAGGTGGCTGCCCTTGCCCAGGGGACATGCAGCATGGCCTGACCACCTCAGCCAGGTCCATCTTGTCAGCTGCTGGCTCATCGTGTCCCCAGTCTTGGCAGGAGCTGGGCTGGGGCCACAGTGTCCAGACAGGCTTGTGCCCTCTAGGCCCCCCATCTTTGATGGAGGTGAGAAACTACAGGAAAGCAGGTGTTGGGACTGTGGGAGGAAGTGACCGGGGAGTACAGAGGGGAGGGGGAAGGCAGGAGCATCTGGGGGCAGATGTCACATTGAGAAGGGGCTGGTCCATGAGAGGACGGAGGAGGTGAGTGCCCAAGGCAGAGGGAGGAGCATATGCAAATGTCTTGGGATGTAAAGAGCTAGGGTCTGGGACATCTGCACCCCATGAGCCAAGCACAAATCAATAGAATGGAGCCAAGGGTCCTGAGTTCAGAGCTTCCTTCTGGCTATCTGAGGATGGTTCTAAGAAAGACTGAGGTAGAGGCTAAAGTTCCAGGATGGGTGGGTGAAACTGGGCATGTACTATGTGTTCTCTCTGTCTCTGTCTCTCTCCTCTCCTTCCCTCCCTCTCTCCTTCCCTCCCTCTCTCCTTCCCTCCCTCTCTCCCTCCTTCCTTCCCTCTCTCCCTTACTTTCTCCCTCTCCTCCCTCCCTCTGTCCCTTCCTCCCTTCCTCCCTCCCTTCCTCCCTGTCAAGGGTCTTGTATGAATTTGGTCTAGCTCACTCTATCAGTGAGCTAGATCCCTAGTCTCTAAATTTCTCTCTCTTTTTGTACTTTCTGGTCCAGCCTGCTCATCTGCTTCGTGAATTCTGGACATCGGCTCAAAGAGCCACTGGCAGGGTTCTGGGGACTTGGGTTCAGCTCTTGAACAATGGTCTCCTGGTGGCTTCTTAGGACCAAACACCCTTTTCCGTCTTTAGGTCTCTGACCTCAAGACTTGAGCCACAGTTGGAGTCTGGTGTCCCAGCCTCAGGCACATAGGTGTCCCTGGGTCACAAGAGGGAACACTGACTGGCAACGGAACCTTGATGACCAAGGCACTAAAGTTGGCTGCTCTGTCTCTTCCAGGCTTATAGAAGGAAGGGGAGAAAGGGGAAGTCTGTGTGAATGTGGATGTGTGTTGGCTTCACAATCCGGAAGGGAGCTGCCCCAGGAAAATGAGTGTTTAATGAAATGTCAGCCGTGCATAGTGTGATTCAGCGGGTTTGCTCCAGAACACTTTGACTCCTTAGTGGTTATTTATCAGTTCTGGTGGATGTTCGGTGTGGGTGGAGGTGGTGTAGGGTAAGCCTGTGCCAAAATTGCTGCTATCCTTGAGGCAGCTCTGTTGACAGCTCTACCCAGATGGCCAGGGCCAGGGAGGGAGGAACAGTCTGTACGCTACAGGCTGAGCAAGCCCTCTAGCCAGCCCTGCAGCAGACCACAGGGTGTATTGTGCACTGCCTCACCTTTCCCAGGTGCCGGCCCCCTGCACAAGCAGAGAACCTCAGTGCTCCACCATCACTGCCAAACAAAGCAGAGGTTCGAGGCTCTCTGCATGGTGTTCTGCAAGGAGCTGGCAGAAGATGCAGTCACTCTGCAGGCTTGCGCTTACCCATTCTGTCATAGTGTGCCCTGGGCTGGGGAGATGCTCAGAAGGGAAAGTACTTACTATCTGAGCATGAGGACCTGGGTTCGAATCCCCAGCACCCAGAAAAAAGCAAGATGGGATAGCACACACTGGTAATCCTAGCCCTGGGAAGCAAACTCAGGAGGACCCTGGGAGCATGGTGGCCAGCCAGGCTAGCCAGTTGGTGAACACAGTGAGTCAATCTAGGTCCACTGAAAAAATACTGTTACAATGAATAAGATGGAGAGAGCTAGGGGAATAAACCTCATGTCAGCCCTGGCCTCCACATGTGTACACACGCCTACACACACATGTGCACATACGCCTACACACACATGTGCATATACATCCACACACCACACACAACACAACAGAGATTCTAGCTGTCTTCTCCATTACCCTCACACCCACAGCTGTGCCTCCTGTGCCCTCCCAGGCTGCCAGGCAACTCATCTTGATCCCTGGTCGCTGCGCGACACAGCTTTCCCAGACCACAAATACATTGTTATGAGGCAATTTGAGTTTGTTTCAGGGCTGGGAGAGATAACAGAAGAGCGGCTTGTGCCTCCCATCAATCCGTGAATGGCTCCCCAGCAACCCTTAACTCAGACAAGTGGAGCGAGACAGCCAGGAGGGGAGGCGCTTGCCAGCTGAGCTGCCTGCTCCAAGTGGTAAGCACTGGGCAGGGCAGGGCAGGGCAGAGCAGGGAGCCTGGGGGCTGATCCCTCACAGAGGAAGGTGAGTGTGTGTGTGTATTCCCACATCTGGCATCAATTAAACCAGGTACTAACAGGAAAGACACTGGGAGGATGAGGACCAGATGTTTGCTGTGATGAAGATATTGGTGGCCCTTTAGCAACTTGTATCATGTTGTTGATTTTAAGCAATATCCATAATATCCATGAACAGTCCAACAGTCAGCCCTGTCTGCAGATCCTACCTCTGTGTGTTCAACCACCAAGGATCGGAAGAGCTGGGAACAAAGTGTGTCTGTGCTGGGCTTGCCTAGAATTGTCTTGTCATTATATCCCAGGCTAGAGAGCCTAACAGCTATCCATGTAGCATTATGTTGAATTAAGTAGTATAAGGAAACTGGGGATGGGCAGAATGTCCTGGACTCTGTGTGTGGGTCTGTGGTCTGGAAAAACCGTGTCTCTTATCCGCAGTGGCCCTGGAATCACTCCCAGATCTAAGGAACTACTGTTAATAGGCACCCAGATGGGGACACTATTAGCTCCATTATAGACAGAGAGGCTGAGGTATCCAGAGAGTGAAAGAGACAGGCATACTGGCCCAGACCTGTAATCCCAGAATTTAGGAGACTGAGGCAGGAGGATCAAGTGTTCTAGGCCAGCCTAGACTGCATAGCAAGTCCCTATTTCAGCAAGTAAAGGAAGAATAAAACATTTGCCAAGGGCACGCCACCTTCAGCGCTTAGGGATTTCTGTCTGAGTTCCTTTACATGAGGATTTGGAAGGCAGTGGGTTCAAAGTAGTTTTTTGTTTTCTTTACATTATTGTGTGTGTGCGCATGTGTGGAGGTCAGAGGGCAACTTTCAGGAGTCTCTTCTCTCCTACCATATGGGTCCCAGAAATTGATCTCGGGTTGTCCGACTTGACGACAAGTGCTTTTCCCCACAGAGACATCTCACCTGTCCTGTTTGGAGTTCTTATGGTTTTATTAGGTAATGTCACTTCCTTGGGGAAGAGGTGTAGTGTTTGCACACCACCCCTACCGCCCCCTACAATCTGTAAGCTGTCCCTGGGTCCCCTGTGTTGTGTATCTTCATTGTTTTTTACTGCTGCCCACTTTTCTTCATCGATGTCACTTAGGATTGCCTTCAGCTAAGTTCCTCCAGCTACCAGTGGCATCTCAGGAACAGTGGCTCTGCCTGTGTGTTTCTTGTGCCTGTCTGCCTTGTCTCTCCAGAGCACTTTCTCTGTCACCGAGTTCTCTCTGGTGACTATGTGGGACTGCTCTATCTAGGTGTGGGAAACTACACCACTGCTCACCCTGTTGTCCGCACAGGAGCTGAATGACTTGTATGGCAATGTGTCAACTGCAGATCATGCAGGAAGCGACACACCTTACCCATGATCCTGATGTCCTGGCCGTACAGTTCATCCTTTACCCTTCCAGTTTTATGCACTGTGGTGACTAGCTGCACCGTGTAGCAGAAGGCATTTGTACATAAACCATGGCAGTTGAAGCCAGGAATTATAAGCCACAGTCAGGACAGGGCACGCAAATCACTTCTCTACTGGAGGTGTGGATCCTAGCTTCAGGGGATGTCAGTCCAGCCCTGCTTCCTGGGCACAGGCATTGGCTTGCACATTGTCTCTGGCCTTTCTTGACCTGCCATAGTCTTAATCGGCTGCCAAATTGCTCTGCCCAGCACCAGTCCCCGGGCGCCTCCCTCATGCACCATCTCAGCCACTACCACTCTGAGAGTACAAGTTTTCCAGCTCCAGCGACGATCTGGGCTGCGCGTCTCATCTTGGCTCTCGTTCCAGCTCTCGTGTGCGCATTCTCTCTCCCTCTTGGCTGCAACTCCCAGCCCCCGGCCCACGCTAATCTGCTTTTCCCACCTCTACTGGTGCCGGAATAACCATTTTAAAAACTGCCCTGGGGAAATCTAATCAAATGAGAGCGAAGTCTAATTTGGCACTAAAAGCTTCTGACTGAAGCCCTGATTTCTGGGGCTTCACAGAGCTTGGATAATAAGGTATTTCTGGGTTTCACGAGGGTCTAGGGCTGCAAAGACGAAAGGGTTAGGGGAGATGATAGGAACTGTGATATTCCTGGTACAGAGGAAGGTCAGGGAAAACAGGGGAAGGACAGGAAGACAGGGCAAGGACAGGAAGACAGAGGAAGGGCTAGCCTAGCCAATCACCGATGGTTGTGAGTATTTGGACCACACCAGTATCACAGAGACCTTAGTAACCTCAATCTTTGGAGATCCCCAGCCAGGGACCCAGGAGAGCTGGGAGGGAACCCAGAGCCACCATGGGATTCAGCTGCCTTTCTCTGGTTCTCACTCATCAGAGAGGAGTTGTTTTGTATTTCCTGAGCAAGCTGTGGTCCTGGGTTCTTTGAGGGGGGGGGGCGGTGGATATAGCAATGACTGTAAACATGTCCCAGAACACCACACATGAAATACCACATCCAGCAAGCGTGGACTCTGTGAGGCTCTGGCCACTTTGCTGCTCGTTGTAGCTTCCAGGAACCAGCAAAATCCAGCCCCTTTTCCTATAACATCACCACCTCCCTCCCTCTCTGTCTTCCTTGGGGCCCTCAAATGTCCCAAGCTTGCTCCTATTACAGATCTTTGCTTCTTACAGTTCCCCCTGCCTGGCACAGTATCAGCATGACACCCTACAAGTGGATATCCCCTGTCAAGCCTTCTCCCAGTGGTCTACTCGCCTAACTAGGCTGCATGTCCCCATGCTTATACAACCTTCCAAAACAGCGCCACCTGCTGGGGATCAAAGTGTTGAAACACATGAGCCTATGGGGCACATTTTAGACTCAATCCATAACACCACCTCAGGAAGTGCAGTCTGTAGGTGACTGGCCAGATCTGTAAGTGTATGGCAGAGGTTGTTGGGTGGATCTGAAGCCATACATGCCCTGGGGCTGTTACCCCAAATTCTCCAATTCCATTTGCTGTCATTGTTGTTTTGATTGATAACTGACTCCTTTTTTTTTTTTTTCATCTTTTACACTTCTGTGGCTTCCAAAGAAAACTTTCCATCCCTGTACATATGTATTTTCCACTTTAATTTTATTTTTAATTGTAATATATCTTTACATTTTATTTATGTACATAATATGTGTTTGTGTGAGTGTATGCCATGTGTCTGCAATTACCCTCTGAGACCAGAATAGGGTGTCAGATCTCCTGGAGCTGAAGTTACATGCAGTTGTAAGCTTGGGTGCTGGGGATCAAACCTGTGTCCTCTGGAAGAGGAGCATGCTCTCACTACCTAGCATCTCTCTACACACCCCAATATTCCAGTACTGGGGGGTGTCCTAGATTACATTCTTCCTTGTTTAAGTTCTGAGCCAGTACAGAAAGAATGGTAACGATGATAGGAGCCAACCTGGGTCTGGTAAAGACAATGCAGAAAGGCTTCTTCCTGATGGCATTTGGGCTTCCGAGCCTTGTTCCAAGCTCCAGCTGAAGTACCCCCCAGCCCCCCACGCACACACGCTAAAAATTCCCTCTTAAAACAGAACCCACCCACAGCTCACTCGCTCTCAAGGATAAGCCAGAAAGGGGCTGGGCTCCTGAGTTCCCAGTTTGTCTCTTCAAACCCACCAGTTGTCTGGGCTAGTGGTCCAAGCTATGGCCCATGGACTACATCCAGCCCTCCATCTGTTTTTATAAATAAAGGATTATTGGGACATAGCCACACACAATTTCGGATGTCTTTTCTGTCCCTGTTTTCTACAAGGGTAACTGCCACTGAGGTGGTTTAGCTGTGGATGGACCCATTGGCCCTGCTGTATGTGGACTCTGAAGCAGGAGGGGCAATGAGAAGTGAAGAGGTCGGTGTGTCATAGTATAGAGCATGAAGGCAGAGTCACCTGCCATGAGGGGTGAGCACACTGACACTGAGACGCTGAGGAGATTGATTAGATCTGGTCCGAAGCAGCCCTGATCTCATAGGGCCTTTTCAGCTATCAGAGTCTGGTTCCAAAGAACCCTGAGTTATGCTCCAGGGCTAGACAATGGTAGAGTTGTTTTTTTTTTTATTAAGATTTTATTTATTTATTATGCATACAACATCCTGCCTCCATGTGTGCCTGCACGACAGAAGAGGACACCAGGTCTCATAATGGATGGTTGTGAGCCACCATGTGGTTGCTGGGAATTGAACTCAGGACCTCTGGAAGAGCCATCTCTCCAGCTCCCTGTCAATGGTAGAGTTTTTAAATAAGGTCACAGTTTCTCCTCTTGAGCACCACTGACATTTTGTTCTGGAAGGTTCTTTGTGGTCATGAGACTGCCCTGGGCGCTGGAGGAGGGGTAGCCATTTAGCAGCTCTTAGAGTCACCCATCATAACACTATCAGTACCACCTTCTGTGAGCTACCAGGACCATCTGGGGGACAAGGGCAACCTGAATGGAAGGTCCACTTGGGGAACCGAGCATGGCAGGGCATCCTGACTTTGGCCCTAGGCCACCCTGGCAGTGACCTTGTTATGCTCTGTAGGAAGAGACAGACTGATTTCTTGCTCTCCAAGAGCTGTCACATCTGCCTGCCTCTGAGAACTTTGTCACTCCAGTCACCCAGCCAGGAGCACTTGATTGCTGTGTCGTGAGGCACCCACGACCTAATCACATCTCATGATAAATATCTGAAGCTCCTGGCACTCAGACGGCACAGCCACCTCATGTCCCCTCCCCACCCCACCCCCCACACACACACCATCTCTCCACCTTCCCAAGGAAGGATCCTCCTTCCTGTTGACACTGCTCTCTGGGGCCTGGATCCTTGCAAGCAGTATTTCCTCTGCATCTCTCAGAAGCAGCTGCCCCTGGCCCTGCACTACTGAGGGTCCTCAGCAGATGCGTCTCCTTTGTCCTGTACCTGAGGGACTCTGGAATCCAGTGGCCAAGCTCCAAGGAGATGGTTCTCTCTACATATACCTGCCAGGTGTCCAAGGATCCCAATCTGTCACAACTCCTGTCCCCAGAGGCAGCAGGCTGTCCCAGCTCTGTTCTCAAAGGTCCAGCATGGAGGGCCCAACACTGCCCTCTGCACCCACCGGAGCCCAGTCCTCCTGCCTTCCCTGTAAGCGTTCCCTCACATACCTCTCTCCTCTTGAGTGTTGCACCAACACTCACTGGGCATTCCCTGGTCACAGGGCGCATCTCAGTGTGCTCTACCTTCCTACCTCAGACAATCAAGGTCCTGTGCTGGCCTCGATCATAGTGGAGTGACTTGGGACCTCAGTGTCCCTGTCTAGAAATAGAGGACTAGTGTGTGGCCTCTGTGTAAAACAGTCTGTCCCTCATGCCCAGGGAGAAGCTCCACATCTTGCCCTCCTGGTCAACTACGCATTGGTGTGCTTTTGTTAACAGCGGGCATCACTACGGACAAGTGTGACACAGAAGTGCACAGTGGCCAGATGGCCACTCCACAAAGGCCACCGTGGGGCCTCTGTTTCTACAAGAAATAAAGTGGGACTCTGGTGCTAAAACCCCCAGGCCCCTCCAACCTCCTCCCTTCCCTGCATCCAGCACTGACCAGCACTGCACTGTGGATTTCTTCTGCCCAGCTTTTGAATTTCAGTAAATTACATCTTTTTATAAATATCACTGAAATGGGTATTTTAAATTTTATGTTTTAACTGGGGGGTGGGGTGGGGCGATGAATGAGTGAAGTTCCTGTGGCGGCCAGAAGAGGGCATTGTGTCCCCTGCAGATTGAGTTGGCCCGCTGTTGCCCAGTGTAGATGGTAGGAACCAAACGTGGCTTCTCTGCAAGAACAGTGTGTGCCCTTAACCTCTGAGCCGTCTCCAGCCCTGTACTGAGTCTGACACAATGTATTTCTACCTGGTCTATTTCTCATACTGTTAACATGTGCCCTCACTCTTGGACGCAGTACAAGCCTGTGTCATTTTCTGTTATATAAATATATTCCAGAGGTTCACGACACATCTTCCCCCCAGTGAACCTCTTACTTGCTTCTGTTTGCTGAGTGTGCTGCTCTCAGTATGTCATGGGTGACTCTGAGTGTGCTGTTGTCACCGTGTCCTGGGTGTCACTTGAACATGTCTATGCTTTTCGGTGGGGTAAATAATCAAGTTTCAGGTTGCGGGATGAGAGCCCCTGTTCAAGTTTGGCAGACAGTGCCGAAGAGATTGCAAAGTGTTGGGCCGGTTGGCACACCCCAGCTATCTGCAACACCCCATCCTCACCAACCCTTGGGATACTGTCAGCTTTTCTGGGACTGTGGAAGACGGACTCCAGAGCACCCATAGGCCTGAGCAACCCTCCAGACCCCTGCTATTGATCCACTATTTTTAAAGGACATATTACCTACTGTAAATTATTTTAGTAATTCTATAGCCATACTTCAAAATACCTTGATTTTTTCCCTGTAATCATACTTTGCATTTGTTTGTTTGTTTGTTTTTGTTTTTATTTTTTGAGACAGGGTTTCTCTGTGGCTTTGGAGGCTGTCCTGGAACTAGCTCTTGTAGAACAGGCTGGTCTCGAACTCACAGAGATCCGCCTGCCTCTGCCTCCCAAGTGCTGGGACTAACAGCGTGCGCCACCACAGCCCGGCCCTACTATACATTTTATCTTGTACATGCAAATACCTGTGAGAAGAGGCCCTGGGCTCCCCGCCTTGCCAAAGGGCTAGGGGTGGGGTGGGCTGTTGGTCTGTGGCTGTGAACATTCATCACCTTAGTCAACATCTTTGAGTGATGCCAAGGCCAAGTCTGGCCGCTCGCTCACGCGCCTCTGGTCCCTCTCCCTTCTAGCTTTCTTCGGAAAATACCTCAATGAGTACAACGGCTCATACGTGCCACCAGGCTGGAAGGAGTGGGTCGGACTGCTTAAAAACTCCCGATTTTATAACTATACCCTCTGCCGGAACGGGGTGAAGGAGAAGCATGGCTCGGACTACTCCACGGTAAGCTGTGCCCTCCCCAGGTCCAGCCGGGAGAGCCCTGCTCTTAGCTCACTCCTGGGTTTTCCATCTCGCTAGTTCTAGAGACACCTCAAATGCCCTCCTCCAAGAGGCCCCCCATCACTGTTCCAGCCCAGTTTCTGGCGTCTGAGCTCCAACATGCAAGTGTGACCCTGAACAACCCACTTCTCTGTGCCTTCTCTGTTACCTTGCCCACTTACTACAATTAATGAACAAACAGACCTGTTCTTGGCTGACCATGAACACTCAGTTTTGTTATCATTATCTTTTCTGTCCATCATGGGGCGGGAGGCAGCTGCAGCCCCTCCTGCTATGTTCCCTCCTCTTTCCTACTCTGTTTTCCTCCACCAAGCATCTTCGTTTCCCTTCCGATGCTGTGAAGAGACACCATGAGCATAGCAACTCTTATAAAGGAAAACATTTCATTGGGGTGGCTCAGGTCAGAGTTCAGTCCACTATCATCATGGGAGGACATGGTGTCATGCAGGCAGACACGGTGCTGGAGAAGGAGCTGACAATCCTTCATCTTGATCCCCAGGCAGCAGGAAGTGAACTGAGACACTGGGTATGGCTTGAGCATATATGAAACCTCAAACAAAGCCCATCCCCACAGTGACACACTTCCTCCAGTGAGGCCATACCTAGTCCAACAAAGCCACACCTCCTTTTGACTTATAGGAGCCAGTTACATTCAAACTACCACACTACAAGGCAATGACCACAAGCTGCTGCTCTGTTCTCTCCACCTGCACAGTCCAGGATCCTAGCCAGGGAACGGTGCCACCCCACAGTGGGCAAGTTTTCCTGCCTTGTGTAAAGCATTGGTGGTAATCCCCTCCACAGAAATACCCAGGTCTGTCTCCCAGGTGATCCTAGATTCTACTAAGGTGACAGTGAACACCAACTGTCATAGCGTTCTGTGTGCTGTGCTTGCTTATCTGCTGTCTGCTCCGTGAGGGCAGTGATCAAGGCACATGCATAGCTCCATCCCTGGTGCCTAGCATAGTGCAGGGCACATAGGGAGCACTCAGCCCAAATCCGCCCCCCCCCCGTCCTCATCCTCACCATCCTCCCATCTCTCCCTCTCCCAGGATTACCTCACCGACCTCATCACCAACGACAGTGTGAGCTTCTTCCGTACATCCAAGAAGACGTATCCACACAGGCCCGTGCTCATGGTCATCAGCCATGCAGCCCCCCATGGCCCCGAGGACTCAGCCCCCCAGTACTCACGCCTCTTCCCCAACGCTTCCCAGCACATGTAAGTCCCAGCCCCAACATGGCAGAGTCAACCGTGGTTAACACGGGAGTGGGCGGGTCAGGGTTCTGCAACAACGGGACAACGGTGATGTAGCTAAGCCTTCCCTGTAAATCCTCCTGGTTAGAGAACCCAAAAGCTGCCGTGCCAGCACTTGAGGGGTAGAAACAGGAGGGTCAAGAATGCAAGGCCAGCCTCAGCTACATAGACAGTGAAGGCTACGGTGGGCCACATGAGACCCTGTCTCAAAATAAATAAATAAATAAATAAATAAATAAATAAATAAATAAATAAATAAATGCCAAGAGCATGGAAAGGGAAAGCTGGGCTCAGTCGATAAGACACAAAGATCTCAGGAGTCCAGCTGTTCATCAGCTGCGCCTCTAGGGCACAGGCCGGCCAGCCTGGCTCAACCCACCACAGATGGTTGCTGGGCTGGGATCCGTGCCCTCACCCTCAGTGGGTTTGCACATCCCAGGCTTCCTTTATGAGCCTCTGTTTATATCCTACATTTAAACCCTGTTCTCTCCCTTCTGTGATAAAATACCTGACAAAAGGAGGTTGGGGAAGGAAGGGCTTACTTTCATTCCCAGTTTGAGGGTCCAGTCCATCATGGCACGGAGGGTGTGGTGGGCAGAGCAGGAGGCATCTGCGGTCAGGACACAGGTGAGTGCTGGTGACCAGCTGGCCTTCTTCTTCAGTCTAGGACCCCAGCCTATGGAGTGCTGTTTCCTTCATTCGGTTAAATCTCTCTGGAAAAAAACACCCTCCCAGTTCCTAGGTGACTCTAAATCCAGCCTAGGTGCCAACAAACATTTACCATCACAGTGTCCATAGTTCCACCGCCTGTGGTTGGCCTTTGGTCTTCGTGGTGACCCTGGTATATCAGTTCTCTGTTGCTATGTGTCAAATGACTCCAGAGTTTAACTTAACCCTGTTAAACAGCAAGCACACATCACCTCTTAACCCTGTGCTAGAGCCTGGGTCGGTGTGCTGATGCCCTGACCAGCTGGCTACTTCTGCTGTGTAGGCCTCTCTATAAAGCCATTCAGAAAGGGAAAGAGAGGTCAAGATGGAAGCTGCCATACTTTCTTCCTGTACACATATCACTGTTCTGTTAGAGAAGCCCATGTAGGGTTGTAAAAATCAAGAAGAGTGTCATTAGGGCCACCTTTGATGCTCTCACACTTAGTGTTCCCATCCTACAGATGAGGTCACCCAGCTGCAAAAAAAACGACAGAGCCAGGATTCAAATCCAGCTACCACTAGTGCTCCCATCTCCTGGCCCACACCACAGGTCCACCATCCAGCTGGCGAGTACAGCTTTCTAGAAAGTTCTCTGGCTTTTCTCTGACTTACACTACTTCAGGCTCAGCAGTGACACTCAGCAGCCCTTGCTGTGACATTCTAGGGTAGCAAGGACAGGGCAATTTAGACACCACCTGAATATCCAAGGTGTTTAATTTTCATTAGAGTCAGAATGTGCCACCCTCCCCCAGCTCAGTGCTAATTACTTTCTGACAGTGTGAAGCACTCAGAGGGATAACACGGTGTGGGCTGAGGGGAGAGGTAACTGTATCTGGGGAGCAGTAGGCTACCCTCACCCCAAGTGCACAGCACAGCCTCCATACAAATGCGCCTGTCTGCCCAGCCCTCCATCCCCCGCCCTCTGCCCTCTTCCCCAGCCTGAGCCTGGTGCCTGTCAGCCAGGGTGTGTGATGGTTGACACTGCCTGCTCCCATACTGTCCCTTTGAAGTGAAATGACAGAATCTGACAGTGGGTACAGCCCCCAGCTGCTTGCCTGAAACTTCCTCACTCTACTTCAATGGCTCCCAGAGGCTCTTGTCCTGGAAGACAGCTGCTCCCAAACAGCTCTACAGGACGGTTTTGCAATGCTCAAGGAGAGGAGACAAGAGAGCAGAGCTCTGCATGGATGGTGGCACACAGAGCCTTCAAGTGGACATCCCCCCCCCACCTGCAGAGCCTTCAAGTAGACATCTCTCCCCCCACCCCCCACCCCACAGCAAGCCTGCCTCGTCCCTGCTCCTGGAGCAGACTTTTGGGTCTGTGGCAAGCATTACTGAGCTAGTGCCCACCCCTGTTCCCTGCTCTCCACCCCGCCTCCAGGGCCCCATTCTTCCCACCATGCCACACATAGGCAGACACGCTTTCGGACACTGAAATATAGACACACAGGAACGTGGGCCACACAGCACATGCATGCAGGCATGCATACATGTTCAGACACATACATGGACATATACAGATACATGCACAAGTACATGCACCATACACATGCAGACACACGTAACAGGCACAAAGAACTCACACAGAGACAAACATGGGCAAACACATTCAGATATACATCAAAAACACACACACTAACACATGCAGTCATTCAGATATGCATAGGCACATACACACAAACACACACGACTAGGTGAGCGTGCAGGTACATAAGCTCACAGACCTGCACAGACATGTGCACATACACGTGTCAGCCCATAGCACATCTCCCAACACGTGACATCTGACAGCAAGCCTGGGTGCCGAGCTATGAAGTGAAAATGGGGGCTGTGCCGACAGACTGGGGTGGCAGGTCACAGTCTGCTGCTCTGAGATGCACAGCTACGGGGACCCACTAAACAAAATGAGGGGTGTCATTGCTGTGAATCAGCTAGTGTAAGGAAAGGGGACAGCCAGCTCAAGGTCCTTTAGGGACACCCAGATATTCCTCAGATGTTTGAGGAGCCCCACCTGGGGCAGGTGACCAGCTGCCTGGCGCAGGTCCCACTCAAGACCCAGCTCCCTAGCTTCTGGCTCCATACAGCCTCCCAAAAGGACAGAGTGATGCCAGCTACTCACCGGCTCCCAATGGCCACCTGCATCACCCTCCAGGCAAGATGCTCCCAGCAGGGCAGATACCAACCTGACTCCTCAGGGACAGCCATTGTATCCTGGAGTCTAAGCCTGGGTCACTGGGAGTGACTTCCCCACACTCCAGCTGACAGTGTGGCTTTGCTACAGCCCCAGCAGCCCCTCTGGCTCCCTGAGATGAGGAGGTTTGTTTCCAAGAATGTTCTACACAGAGATCGTGCCCTGGGCCAGCCTCGTGGGACACGGGCATTTCTCATAATCAAAGAGTGTGTGGGCTGGGAAAGATTTAGCTGCAGGAGGCTGCCAGGAGCCAGGGGAGCCTTGAGGCCCTAGTTTCCTCCTCGGCACACAGTAGCAGCTTCCTATCCGTTGGACTGCTGCAAGCTACCATGGTGCCATCTCCTTACAAGACCCTTGGATGTGTGACAGAGTCCTAGGGTCCCCAGACGGGGCCAGTGCTGGTGCTGAAGCCTCTTTGAAAGGATTGATGAATGAATTCTAGAAAGTTCTTAAAGAAGGGCTCGTGCCAAGCTGAGAGGTAACTACTGGCTTTCTGCACTTGGGGACTCAGGTTCATTGACTGTTCTGCCACCCCCTAAAGGTTGTCTCCCTCCCGTTTACACCTTGTGTCGGGAGCAGTTCACAGATGGTGTTTAGTGGAGCCCCTCAGGTGCCAGTACCACCTGGCCCTATCTGAAGCAAGCTGCCCATGCGTGGCACAGGGTCACCTCTCCTCTGAGGCATTTTTTTTCTTGACCGCCTGTGTTTGCCACCAGCACACCGAGCTACAACTATGCACCTAACCCAGACAAGCACTGGATTATGCGCTACACGGGACCCATGAAGCCCATCCACATGGAATTCACCAACATGCTGCAGCGCAAGCGCCTGCAGACACTCATGTCTGTGGACGACTCCATGGAGACGGTAGGCCCTGCCCCTCACGCCCCAATCCACCTAATAGGCCTCTGCCCTAACCTGAAAACCTAAACCAGAGGACCAAACACTGTGTAGACCTGGGAAAGGAGACTTGGAGCAATCCAGAAGGAGGCCTCTGCCTCCTGAAACTTTCCCATGAGCCTGGGCCAATGTAGCCTGCTGCTTTTCTTTAAAAAAAAAAAAAAAAAAAAAAAAAGCAAAAGCATCTCATTCTGTATAGCCAGGCTGGCCTAGAACTCAATAAGCAGCTAAACTGGCCTCTAACCCATGGGAAACCTCCTGAGTTCTGGAATTATAAAAAAGCCACCATCCTGGCTGCTTCAGTTTCTTTTTAAAAGGACAAAAAGATCCTGATAATTTCAGTAGCTTTACTGAGCCATAACTCATACGCCATGCAGTTCACCCAGTTGAAGTACACAGGGCAATGGGTGTTGCATTTGCTTTGTTTTAAGACAGAGTCTCATGTAGCACGGAATGTCCCAGCACTCACTGTGTAACTGAGGACAGCCTTAAATCCCTGGTCCCCCTGCTTCCGCCTCCCTAGTGCTAGGGTCTGGGGTGTGTACCGCCTGCTTTATGCTGGGGATTGAACTTGTGTATGATGGGCAAGTGCTCTATCCAACTAAGCCATGTCCACAGCTCTCGCGGATTTCCATTTACTGAGTTGTAGAACCATTGCCACTGTCAATTTTGAACATTTCCATCATCCCTCAGGGAAAACACCCTTCACTTAGCCATCACCCCAGTCTCTGCAGGTGCTAAGCTCTCGGTTACTCTTGACATATGCAAATGGATCATACAAAATATGGCCTTTTGTGCAGGGCTGTGGTGGCGGCACACCTTTAATCCCAGCACTTGGGAGACAGAGGCAGGTGCATCTGAGTTGGAGGCCAGCCTGGCCTACAGAGCGAGTTCCAGGACAGCCAGGGCTACACAGAGAAACCCTGTCTCGGAAAACAAATTAATATATTTATCCATATCCTTTGGGAACTGGCTTTTTGTCCCCAAGGCTCACCCACAGTGAAGCATATGTCAGAATCCCCAGGACCCACAGGATAGAGATCTGACTCCCAAAAGTTCTCCTTTGACACACACACACACACACACACACACACACACACACACACACACACACACACACGCACGCACGCACACACTATTTCTTGTATTGAGGAATCATACTCCATTGTGTGGGCTAACAGTTCACACACTAGGGATCCATAAATATCTAAATTTAAATTAATTAAAATACCATAAAATGAAGATAGCCTTCCATGGTCACACGAGACATAGTTCATGTGCTCCATAGCCACACAGGGCAGCACAGGCCCTCCTCACATGGCCACTATCACAGAAAGTTCTGTGCAACAGCTCTGTTCCAGGTCACAAACTCCTGCCCTGGTCACATCTACCTTCATTCATTCATTCACTCACTCATTCATCCCATGTCATTTATTGAGGATCAGTGCAAGTGGGAACCAGCTACCAGGGATCAAAATGGCAAGTGCCCCACACAGCAAGACTCCCACCCTGAGGAGCGTCCACTGTAGTGTGAGGACTGTCTACAGAAGAAGGGACATTGATTAAGTGTGAGGGACCGTTCAGCAGGGGAGTGAGCTCATTAACAGTCCCAGGGGCCTTGCAGAGAAGTAGATTGCCCCAAGGCATGGGAGGGATGATACAACTGGAGGGCTCCAGTCCGTTGCCCCTTGCTCTAGGCCAGACACCTCACCCCTAGCCTCTGTTGCAGATTTACGACATGCTAGTGGAGACGGGTGAGCTGGACAACACATACATCGTGTACACTGCTGACCACGGCTACCACATTGGCCAGTTTGGCCTGGTGAAGGGCAAATCCATGCCCTATGAGTTCGACATCAGGGTCCCGTTCTATGTGAGGGGCCCCAACGTGGAGGCTGGCTCTCTGTAAGTATGTCACCTCTACCCACATCCCAGGTCCCAGGCTCACTGGGAGATCTTGGATTCTGTTTGGCTCTGAAGCTCAGCCCGAGTGCAAGCCACATCCCCCAGGGGCACAATTCCAGAACAGCTGAGCCAGTCACTGTGTCACCCAGGGTGGACTCCAAGGAGTCTTATAGCCTTCTTCTGAGGCAGAAGCCAGGAGCTATGCGCTCCTGTGGAAAACAGCAAAGTGGGTTCTGTGCCAGGGAATACAGAGGCTAGTGTTCCCGGTGCACGGGAAGGCGCTGCAATCTCCGCCCCAGCTCAGCAGTCACTGGGCTGGTAGCTGTTGGAGGTGACTTGAGCCGGGAGCCATTATCAGCTGACATCAGCTGAACCTTCTCCTGGTGGTATCGAGGAGCAAGCCATCTGCCTTCCATCTTTCCTCAAGGACCACATGGGCCACAGACCTCAGCTGTTCCCCTTGGTTTAACCTTTGAGGTGGCCACCTGCAGCAGAAATGCTAGCAGGAGGCAGAGATGAAAGAAGGGTTGGTAATCATGGTGACATGGTCCCTGCGGCAGCTGAGGTATGAGGGGGACATCAAGGCTCAGCCAGGTAAATGCAGAGAACTGGAGCTTGCACAGTACACCTTCAAACCAGCAAGGGGTTAGACACAGAAAGAAAACTCCGGTAAGACAGGGCTGAACATCTGTCCATATAACACTGGAATATCAACCCATCTCCCCCGTCACCCCGATAGATAGTCATGGCTGGGCCATTCTCACGTGATGGCCACTGAGTGGATCACTCAGCAATCACTAAGATGTGGTTCCAGGAGCAGAGTCCCCTTGTGAAGAGCTAAAAGGGAAGATCAGTGGCCCTCAGCTATCTGTGGAAGGTCATTCTGGGTCGAGGGCAAGAGCTTAGGGACCAGACGATGCATGCCCGGACAGCAAGAATCTACAAATGCCTGCAGGCATTTGGTCTAGAGGCGCAGGGGTTAGCCTTAGGGCAGGTAACCTCGTCAGCTCAGCACCTTGGTACTGATCTGCTGAAACTGGCCTCCGTAAGGGTCAGAGTGGCAGGATGGGGGCTTCCTTGCCTGCGCACCTTCCTCCCTCTTCACCTCCAGCTGCCTGTCCCAAGCTAAGCTATCACCCAGGTGGCCAAGTTCCCACTCCCTTTGTCCCCCAGGAATCCTCACATCGTCCTCAACATTGATCTGGCCCCCACCATACTGGATATCGCCGGACTGGACATCCCTGCTGACATGGATGGGAAGTCCATCCTCAAGTTACTGGACTCAGAACGGCCAATGAACCGGTGAGAAGGGCGCAGGACAAACCCAGGGGACAGGGGCTCCCTGGCCAATGTGAACTCAACCCAACCATGGGGAACTGGGAAGGCCACTAGCATCAGGAACTAAGGACCTAGGTGCCCCACACTAACCCATGAGATAAGGAAGGGCCAACCCTCTCCAGGATTCTGTCCTCTCATTTGGGACTGAGGACCCTTCCAAAGTTAAAATGGTGGAAAGCCTGAGGTAACTAGCATCTGTGTAATGCTAGGGGCATGGGGACTCTGCTGTATGCCAGGTGATTCCAGCATGTTCACTCCATAGTCCCCCAGCAAAGGGGACTTAACGTTAACTGAGTCCTAGAGAGGTTAGGTGATAATCAAGAATTCAGACTCTTCATCACGATGACTATGGCTTTTATTACCCTAGAGGTGGATGCTGTTACTAACAGGTGTCCTAGGAGCAGCAGTAAACCAAAAAAAGGTGGTAGGAAAGCTGGGCTGAGATGCGGGACCAGAAAGGCAGGAGCGACCCCTGGTGGCCAATACTGAAACTGCCCGCTGGCTGACAGGTCTCCATGCTCCATGTCATCCTTGGCCTTGCCCTGAGCCTTTCCTAGGCTTTCCTTGCAGAGGGTCCAGCCCTGAGGTTGACATGAGGCTATCCTGAAAGGCAGTACATCCTCCACCTGAGGGATCTGGAAGGATCTGAAATGAATGTGTGCAGAGTGTGGGGGCCAGGACACTTTAGAATTGGGGCACAGGGTAGAACGTTGTCTTTCAGTGCCCCATCTATGAAATGGAGAAGACAGCATGCATTATATACACAGGCTCCAGTTACACAAACCTGACCCTAATGGGTCAGGAGGAAGGGCCCTCTGAAGACCCTCCTTAACCCAGAAATGGGGAGCGCTGTCTCTGCCAGCATTTGGAGGCCTAGGCTCCTGAGAGACCCTAAAACTTCTCTCTCTCTCTCTCTCTCTCTCTCTCTCTCTCTCTCTCTCTCTCACACACACACACACACACACACACACACACACACACACAGAGGCAACTGGATGACTTCAACCCCAGAGAGGCATTCAGAATCCCATCTTGGAGAAGTGGCCCTGTCCATGGGGTGTGGGACCTTTCCAGTGTCCCAATGCTACTTACAATGACTGCCACTGCCCCAGTCTGGGACAGTGGTGGACAGGGCTGGACCTGCTTGTTTTCTAGGTTCCACTTAAAAAAGAAGCTAAGGGTCTGGCGAGATTCCTTCCTGGTGGAGAGAGGGTAAGTGCTGGGCAGGGAGGCCCCTGCTAGGAGCTCCTGCAGCCACAAGACTGAAGGAGGCGGAAGAAGGCTATGCTGATGACTGGGTGACTCGGGCTGTGTGTCCGAAGCCCCAGTCATGATTGGGTTAACTGATACAATTCTAATCTGAAAGCCACAGGTCCCCTTTAACATACTTGGCAGAGCCTGTACAATGTCTTCATTGCTCATTTATTCCAACTCAAGCCATCTGGAATGAACAGCTTCTAGAGAGTTCCCATTAAAACCTAGGTGCAGGGCTAAGGTTAAGACCACTGGCTGTTCTTCCAGAGGTCCTGAGTTCAATTCCCAGCAACCACATGGTGGCTCACAACCATCTATAATAGGATCTGATGCCCTCTCTGGTCTGCAGGTGTACATGAGAGCGCACATACATAAAATAGAAATAAATAAATTTAAAACCCAGGTGCTCTCAGCAGCTAGACACACGACCTCCACAGTAGGTCTCCACAGAGCTGATTGGGGCTGCAGCCTAGGCAAGCACAAGTCATCCCAGGGCTCCCCACAAGTTCAACCAGCCCCCACTGCCCCTCCCACCAGCAAACTGCTCCACAAGAGAGATGGTGACAAAGTGGATGCCCAGGAGGAGAACTTCTTGCCCAAGTACCAGCGTGTGAAGGACTTGTGTCAGCGTGCCGAGTACCAGACAGCATGCGAGCAGCTGGGCCAGGTGAGGAGATGGCCCAAATCCTCCTGGGCCTCTAGGCTGTGATTCCTTGGTTACATGAGAGGCTCTGGTCCCTGTCAGAGTAGCAGTGCCCTGGGTGTGTGGCCTAGCACCACTTGTGAGGGGAAGTACCAGCAGGCAGTGTGAACAGCATTGCCTTCCTGCTGACTTCTATGGTATTCTCTTTGTGGCTGTCTTGCCATTTATAGGGCAATTAAGGTAATAGCTTTCAAGATTTTTTTTTTTTTTTAAGAACACTGATCGAAACTGGGCGCTGGTGGCACATGCCTTTAATCCCAGTACTTGGAAGGCAGAGGCAGGCGGATCTCTGTGAGTTTGAGGCCAGCCTGGTCTCCAGAGCGAGTGCTAGGATAGGCTCCAAATCTACACAGAGAAACCCTGTGTCGAAAAATCAAAAAAAAAAAAAAAAGAACACTGATCGAACGAAAAAGTATAATCCAGGTGGTGTCCAGGAACAACAAGGGCTGGTGTCTGGAGAGCCCAAAGGGGGCTTTTCCAAGGTGGGCTGTGGGGAGGGACAGTTCACTGGGCATGAGCCTTAAAGGGTAGGGCAGGGAGACAGGAAGGAAGGAAGGAAGGAAGGAAGGAAGGAAGGAAGGAAGGAAGGAAGGAAGGAAGGTGGATGTGTGGACATGCAGAGCAAGCAGGAGTGGGGTTCTCCTGGCCCACCTCAAAGGGTGTGAGGGCAGCAGGAAGCTGTGACATTATAGACTCTGGCTGCTAGGAGAGTAGGTTGGTGGGGGAGAGTGCAGAGTGATGAAGACCTTGACGAGAACACTCGGCTAAGTATCACAGTGCCAGTTCCCCACAGCTGTGTGACCTGGGCAAGGATCCCTCCCACTCTGTGCTTTCTCTCTCAAAGTGGGACTCATGACAAACCTCCTTCACGCTGCAGTTTGAGTTGCACTCAAGTGAGTACACACAGGCACTGGAAGAGAGAGTGAGGGGCTAAGGAAGGGCAAGGCCAGCAGGGAAGAAAATCCAAGGAGAAGGCAGAGAGAGAAGCCTATATACCAGGAGCACCGGCACGGGTCCTAAAGATCAGGCCTTGGAAGGTTTTAAGCAGGAATAACATTGCCCTGAAAGTGGCCTGCTTGGCCACCGTGAGGGCATGGCTTTAGGCAGACAGGAGCAACCCCACCAGGACTGTCTTGCTGGGTGCGATGGTAGGTTCAGCTATGTGTGGACAGAAGAGAGGAGCAGGCACTTGGAGGTGATAAGGGTATGGCATTTATTTGCCAAGCTGTGGCTGAGACGCTAAGGAGGTAAGGTGTGCCGAGCTTGCTCCTTCTCTCCGATCTCTCAGCATTTCCCTCTGTATCTGACTCCAGCTTTTTATTATCTAGGCCAATTAAGAACTCTATCTAAAAGCTGAGCACGTGCAGGGAGAGGAGGGGTGGGTGTGGCAAGCAGGATGGCAGGGTCCCAGGTGCCTGAAGCCCCGCTGTGTCCCACAGAAGTGGCAGTGTGTGGAAGATGCTTCCGGGACACTGAAGCTGCACAAGTGTAAGGGCCCCATGCGGTTTGGTGGTGGCGGCGGCGGTGGCAGAGCCCTCTCCAACCTGGTGCCCAAGTACTACGGGCAGAGCGGTGAGGCCTGCACATGTGACGGCGGCGTCGGGGACTACAAACTGGGCCTGGCTGGACGCCGCAAACTCTTTAAGAAAAGTAAGTGTCAGGCCTGGTCAGACTAGGCAGGAGGAGCAGCCGGGGCCCAGGCCTCATGAGCTTTCAAACAATTCCACAGACACTCGTCTCCAAGCCTGGGTGTGTCCTTGCAGCAAGGGACACTGCCAAATCTCTCACAAGCCACCATTCAAGAGGACAGCCAGCAGTGATAGGACAGGCCACTAGGACGCTAGAAGTGTGGACAGGGACCAAGGCCAAGCACTTGGGACCAACAGGAGGATAGTGTCTCCCTGTCTGGAGAGGGCAGAGATAAGGAGGTCAACTTCATGTTTTCAAATCTCCCTTAAATGACCATTCTAAAGGTGAGAGAAGCACACAGACAATTGAGGGCCAGACAGGAGCCAGGTGGCATGGAGAGGCCTTCGTGTCATAGGAGGGAGTGGTCAGGTGACTTGAGGGACAAGCCATCAGACCATGTTGACAGTCTACTTTCAGACCCCACACCAGCAGACTCACTTGTGGCCCACGTGAGGAGGTCAGGGGACAGCTTGCAGGAGTTTCTCTCCTTTTACTGCCTGGGCTGTGGGGGTGAAACTCAGATGCCAGCCCTAGGTGACAGTATCTTTACCCACGAAGCCATCTCACCCGCACTCCTGAAACTCTCAAGTCACTTGTTGTTTAGCCTGCCTGGCGTCACCTCCCCAGGACCCAGGACCTACTTCCAGAGATAGATCTCCCAAGCCCACACAGCAAGCAACACTGAGACTCATCCCTGTCTCAATTGAAGATCCATGGCCAAGATACCTGGCCAGCCCATCCCAGCCTCTCTAACCCATCCCCTCTGACACCCACAGAGTACAAGGCCAGCTATGCCCGCAGCCGCTCCACCCGTTCCGTGGCCATTGAGCTGGATGGTGAGGTATACCATATAGGCTTGGATAACGTGCCCCAGCCTCGGAACCTTACCAAGCGGCACTGGCCAGGGGCCCCAGAAGACCAGGATGACAAGGATGGTGGCAGCTTCAGTGGCACTGGTGGCCTTCCAGACTATTCCTCCCCCAATCCCATTAAAGTAACCCATAGGTGAGAGTCCAGGTGGAGGTTGGGGGTCAAGGGGCAGGCTGGGCCCCTCTTCACCCCTCAGGGCCACTCATGATCCCTCCTCTTGCAGGTGCTACATCCTCGAGAATGACACAGTCCAGTGTGACTTGGACCTGTACAAGTCCCTGCAGGCGTGGAAAGACCACAAGCTGCACATTGACCACGAGGTTTGGCCACTGGGGGCAGCATAGTCAGGTGCCATAGGCTCCACGGCAGCATCCAAAAGGAGGGCAGGGAAACCTGGCCAGGGGAAGAAGAGTGGTCCCCCACCCCACCTCATCCCACCCCGAATCCATGACCCCAGGACAGGAACCTGAGACCCAGGATCTGACAGCCAGCCACAGGTCCACCCCAGAGTCGGCTGGCTGAGGACAACACAGTCTATCATACTTTAGACCCGCCAGATGCTCTGATAGAGTCCTTTCTACAGCCTTGGTGGGCTCTGCTGACTCCCCCATGGGACAGGAGGACTCTGGTCCTTCAGGGGATCCTAACTGAGGGGAAGGGTAGCCTTCTTCCACAGGCAGAACCACGACTGTAGGTGTGGCTGTACCCTTGCCATCCAGGTGGCCCTGTGATTTCTAGGCTTCTTCTCCTGTTCCCTCCCTCAGATTGAAACCCTGCAGAACAAAATTAAGAACCTACGGGAAGTCAGAGGTCACCTGAAGAAGAAGCGGCCAGAAGAATGTGACTGCCATAAAATCAGGTGGGGGGGGGTTAGCACAGGACCCACTCAACCCCCAGCAGGCCAGTCCTGTTATAGATACACACTCCCCTGCCATTGCTGGCCCCTTTTAAATTGCATCTTTGATCAAGATTAAGAACTTGATGATAACTCTCCCCTAGGCTCACAGACTGCCTTTCGGGTGGCCAAGATGAGCTGCTTTTAGGCAGCTCCAACAGGAGGCAGGGCCTTGTCTTGCACAGCTGGCTCAGGCAGGGACACTACTTCTGCTCACTCACTGCCTTTTGCAACTGCTGGGCTGAGGGACTCACGGTCCGAGCTACCACTCAGACTCTGCCTGCCCATGAGAACTTCCCACACAGAAAGAAGTGGATCCTGTGTGCAGTCCCTGTCCAGTGTGGTAGTCACATCACACATATGGCTATCAAATATGATGCTAGAATTTTACTTTACTTATGTACTTTTGGTTTTTCAAGACAGGGTTTCTCTGTGTAGCCCTGCCTGTCCTAGAACTCGCTCTGCAGACCAGGCTGGCCTCGGAACTCATAGATCTGCCTCTGCCTCTGCCTCTGCCTCATGCTGGGATTAAAGGTATAGGTCACCTCCATCACCACCCACTCCTGGCTAAAATTCTTTTTTTTTTTTTTGAGAATTTTACTTTATTTAAACTGAAGTTGGTACATGGGTCTGAACACCTTTGCTGACCTAGAAGGCCTTGTAAAACTCAGGTTCCCAAGCCTCCCTTCTAAGCATTTGGTATGTGACATCATAGGAAACGACCTTCTGAGGTCAAGGCTGAGACCTCCTGAAGCCAAGCCCAGCTTCCCGTCTGGGTTAAATTATATGCACCCTGACCTTGTATGGTCTAGCCTGGGGCATCCAAGCCAAGCATGAAGCTGGCATCCTGGGGAGTGTAGTCCCACCACACCAGAGGATAGAATGAGCAACAGTAGTGACACATGGGAGCCCGGGAACCCCACTGCATACCTGCCAGGGTGTCTTGCAAGGCTCTAACTCCTGGGTTGTTTTTGTTGTTTGTTTGTTTGGGGGGGTGCCTGTTGCAGTTACCACACCCAACATAAAGGCCGCCTCAAGCACAAAGGCTCCAGTCTGCACCCTTTCAGGTAAGGCTAGGGACAGGCCACAGGGGTAAGGTGTGCGGCTCTCAGAGGTGGCTACCTTCCTGTAGCTAAAACGATAAGGAAAAGCAAGCAAACTGGGCTGGGTTTCCTCTGGGAGGTGAGGTCTGTGCAGTCCTTGGAGAGGCTGGCCCCAGGACCATAGGAAGCCCTCCAGAGGAGGCCCCACTCTGGCTGGATCTGGTGCTGTAGGCACACCAAGCACTGGGCTCCCAGGAAGGGGGGAGGGCAAGGGAGTGAGTAGGGATCCCAGCAGCCTCCTCACTCTGCACTCCTGTGCTGCAAGGGGCCTGAAGGAGGCAGAGAAAGGCCCTGGGGTCAACAGTGGGATCTGGAGTCCTTGGTGGGCCACAAAGCTGGGGTCATTGATCCCTCAGGGGTCCTAAGTGTGTGCAATCCTCTGTGCCCCCAGGAAGGGTCTGCAAGAGAAGGACAAGGTGTGGCTGTTGCGGGAGCAGAAACGCAAGAAGAAACTGCGCAAGCTGCTCAAGCGGCTGCAGAACAATGATACTTGCAGCATGCCGGGCCTCACCTGCTTCACCCACGACAACCACCACTGGCAGACCGCGCCTCTCTGGACTCGTGAGCAAGCGGGCAGGCAGCGGGTGGTGGGCAGGCAGTGCACGGGCAAACAGGAGCAGGTCGGGCATTGGGGAGGGGCACCTACCTTCCCCACGCTTCAGAGGGCCTCACCCTGGAGGTGCCATAGAAACCTGTGCCTGGTATCAGCTGTCCCTTGGCACTGGATAGGCTGGCTCAGGAGACTGACTGACTTATTTCTCTTCGGGCACACTCAGAATGCACTTTCTTCCCTCCACAGTGGGGCCCTTTTGTGCCTGCACCAGCGCCAACAACAACACATACTGGTGCCTGAGGACCATCAATGAGACCCACAACTTCCTCTTCTGTGAATTTGCAACCGGCTTCATAGAATACTTTGACCTCAGTACAGACCCTTACCAGGTATATGTACTGCCAGAGAGATGGAGAAACGGGAGTGTAGGGCACAGGGGCACCACCAGATACCCACACACTCTCCTGCAGAAGGAAAGACAAGTCCTGCCAGGTCCCTAAGACAGAAGAGTGAGTTCCAAGGCCACTTGGAGTCTGGGACTCTGGGTAGTCAACGCGTGTCTCCCTCCGCTACCCTCTCTCATCTAAGGTACAGCTTTCCCCTCTCCCTCCGGCACACACAGGGCTCAGCATGTGTGAACCCTTAGAGCAATGGGGCTACAGGATCCAGCCATGTTCTGGATGCTAGGCTGGTACAGACAAAGCAGACAAGTGACACTAACACTTACCCAGCATGCACCTGAGACCAGCTCTGCACATTGTCTCCCCATTGTAAACAACCTCGGCACAGATATGATTGAAATGGCTCAGAGCCACGGAGATAAGCGCAAGCCACAGGGCACCTGGGAACCAGAGTTTTGCATCTTAGCTGTTCTGGAGGATGGTCGCAAAAGCCTGAAGCAGCTTCATGCATGCCATGTGACCTCAGTAGCCACAGATTGGCCGTCTTCCTCCTCGGATAGGTTCCGCCCATGTTTTGTCAGCAAGAGTGGCAGACAATGTCAATCAGTGATCATCAGTAGCTGCCAGACTAGGCAAGGCCTCAAGGCTCCTGACCCACCACTGTACCAAGTGGCTGCTTTCCCATCAAGGGGAACAAAAGGGTGCTGACAAACACAAGGCTTAGAAGGTTCTTTCCCAGCTATGCAAGCTCCAGAAGTTCAAGGTTAAGTGCTTGTCTTCGCCTAACTTTCCATCCACACTGCGTGGCCCTGGCAGAGAGGATCTGACCCATCATCTAACCCCTCTGCACTGTGGCTCTTGCACAGTGGAGCTGGGGTGTGTGTAGATAGTACCCCATAGCACCTCTACCCCCAGCCCATCGGAGGTAAGTGTCCCGGTTTGAAGAGAAGGAGGTAGGAGTCCCGGGACAGTCCCCATTCACAGCTATCTTTTCCCACCAGCTGATGAACGCAGTGAACACACTGGACAGAGATGTCCTCAACCAACTGCATGTGCAGCTCATGGAGCTGAGAAGCTGCAAAGGCTACAAGCAGTGCAACCCCCGGACCCGAAACATGGACCTGGGTGAGTAGGGGTCCCAGCCTGGAACCTGCAGAGAAGAGCTTAGGGCATGCCTGCCCCCAAAGTGAGCTCAGAACCACAGGGAGGGGCCCAAGTCAAATGATGGGGAGGTTATAAAACTTGGCTCTCACTCACAGGGCTGTGCTTCCAGAGAGCTGAGGGCCTTTACAATCTACACAGGACCCAAACTCCTTCACATTTCCTCCCTTTTGTTGATTCTTTTGTTACAATCTGTTGATGCAGATTGTAACCCAGTGAGTTAGAGACGATGCAGAGCTGAGTTCTGCTCAGAGGGCAAGGGTCCATACAAGGAATCTCTGTATGGAAGAGACAGGATCATTGGGACTCTGTGTTAATCACGGATGACCGTTTGTTGGGGGAGGAGGCTGAAGTGGGAGGAGCATCAATAAGCCCATTGTGGCTGGAGTGAGGTGTGAAGGGAGGGTCAGCCAGCCATCCTATCACAGGCTTTGCAGGCCACAGAGAAAAGTCGAGACTTCAGTTGAGATGTTTTGGGGAGCTGATGGGAGGGCTTACATTTGGGCAAAGTCAACGTTTAAACAAAGACAGCGATTACTAAGTAAAGGATGAAGCTGGATCCAGTAAGTGGTGGCTGGGACTCAGTATGAGATGCTCATGATCTGTGGTGATGTGAGGTAGAGACAACGGTAAAGCGGGCCGCAAGGCTACTCCTGGGCTGGGGGTGGGGTTGATCAGGGTAAACCCAGCAGTTCCAAGTTCAGATGCCAGCGGGATGTTTTAAGATAGAAACCACTAGGAGGGTGTCATGTGCTTATTAGCCACTGCCAAGTGTAAAGGGAACAACCTCTGAACCCTTGGTCACCTGTTTGTCCTGAGATGCCTAGAGTTCCCATTGAGAAATTGGTAAGTGGATGGCACAGACCCAGAGCGCCAGTCTGCTTTATGATGGGGGTTGCTCCAGAGTGGCTACAGAGGGGTAACAGGAAACACCTGACCCTACCCAAGTACTTCTTGCTACTCTGTGATGGTCATGAACTCTCATCTAAGTGCTGTGCCAAGCGGCAATGTGTGGGAGATCTCACAACAGCCCTGTGAGGTGACTGTCCCCAGCTTAGAAGCAAGTGAAGTGAGCCCAGACTCATGTTCCTGCACTTGGTCACATCCCGTATCCTCAGGAATTCAGAGTGCAACCAGAGTCCCCCACCCACCCACCCACCGCCAATGAGTCTATGCAGCACGAATGCCCACACCTGCCCCTGCTAACTCACTAAGGCCATTGTAAACAAAGGCTCGTGCATGCTATGGCTAACTGGAGGGGGGGGGGAGATGATGTGTGTCATACAAGACCATCTAGCATACTAAAGAGGTCCTGAGCAAGGAACATTAATGACACCCTGGCACTGGCATTGTGACAAGCCAAAGGTGGCTCTTAGTCACTGATGTTTGTACCATTTCACTTTTAACTGTTCCTATTCTGTTCATCTCTTACTTAGGACTTAAAGATGGAGGAAGCTATGAGCAATACAGGTATTTGGTTTTGTTACTTAAGTTTGGGCTAAGTTCCCCCATCTTGGCCCGTCCTTTACTTTTTATGGTTGTACCTATTGAGAAACTGTCTGTCAAGGGCCTAATGACACCATGATAGGTGTCACCCCACACACCATTTCGAACAGTTCTGGGGGGCAGGGACGGGGAGTGACCACACAGTCTTCTTGGTGATGGTTAACAAGCATCTTCCTTTTGGCACCTACCTTTAGGCAGTTTCAGCGTCGAAAATGGCCAGAAATGAAGAGACCTTCTTCCAAATCACTGTGAGTTGAAGAACCAGTTTGCAGACAAGCAGAGTTGGTTCTGACTTGTTTTTTCAGGTTTTGTTGCTGTTGTCTGGTTTGTTTGTTTCTAGTACTAGGAGTTGGAGCCAGGAATCATTCGTGCTAGGCAAGAGCTCTAACACTGAACTCTACCCCAGCGTTGTTTCCCTTCTCTGGGGCTGTTCTCCATGCATACAGTAGCTTTATTATCCCCCTGTTCCTCTGCTGAGAGGAGACAAAGTAATAGCTTTGTCTATTTTTTTTCCTATTCTAGTTTTTCCTATTATGTGAATACGTTTCATAATTTCAAATTAATAGCTAATCCTAATAGATTGCTGTTCTCGCTGTCTAAGCTTGAGCCATGCCTTCATGTTGAGTGTGTTGAGAAGTTGACAAGACACCTTGGAGGATATCCATCTCAGCAGAATGGCTGTCATGGGCCATGTAGAGACTGCAGCAACCCACAGTTCACCCCAAGTCTAGGGGCACCCAATTTGTTCCCCAAGGGGTACAATAAAGCTTGTCAGATTCTCTCACTTTATAACTGACGGACAGCTCATCTGTCCACTCCCTTCTCTGCAGTGACCCACCCTGGCCTAACCCCCACACTTCATGCATTGTTTGTGACCTTATTATGAGGACAGCTTCCAAAACAAGCATCTCAAATCCTTAGCCACAATTCTACCCAGACCCTTAAAAAAGGGGGGGGGGGCAATTGAGTTGATAAGTAAACAATTGAGACAGCTGGGTGGGGCAATTACTCCTTCCCACCAGCCACACCCTTAAACCAAAGCTTTGCAGTATAGGATAAACAAAAGCTGAGAAGTGTGTTTTGTTCTGCAGGGGACAGCTTTGGGAAGGCTGGGAAGGCTAAGCACCATAGAGAGGAATCACCAAAACCAGAGGCCTTCTGTGGCTGTTCAGGCCATGCACAAACCACAGAATTCCCAGTGCTGGAACTGGGAGGCCTGACAGGAGGCAGGGCCTGCTCTTGGGACATGAAATCCTTGAGGATGTCTCCCAGACTTCCCCAGGCCCTTTTTTTACCCTGCTTTGCTTTGGATTGAACCTCACCAGCTGCACAGAGCGCGTCCTCATGTCTGGAGTCTCTGCCAACCCTCTCAGAGGCACAGAAGGACCAAGAAAGTGATTTCTATGGATTTCGTCCAGGGATGAAAGTTGCTGAGATTTTTTTTTTCTTTTTTTTTTTTTTTTTAAAGTTGTATAGGGACACAAGCTTGTTTTAACCTTCTTATTCTTCGGAGAAAGCACGGACATGGGCAACTCCCAGGGGCTGCCAGCAAGGCAGTCAGGCCATGAGTCAATAGCACAAAAACAGCACCATTCACCTGGCCGGCTGAGCCGCTGCCTCTGAAACTGCCTTCTTCACTGTACATATGTGACCACTCCCATGTAACCACACAGGGCTTTAGGGGACTCTCACCAATACAAAAATCCCATTCTCAAGAGTCGTGGTGTCAATAAACGCTCTGTGGCCAGTGTCAACGAAAGTCCCTTGAGCTTTGTGGACATTTCTGTTCCCGCCCAGGAGTCATTCCCGATATCCATCCCAGAACTGATGTTTTCTAAGGTACTGAACACCCAAGTTGATGTGTGTCCTGTGTTTCAATGACATTGTATTTGTAAAGAAATTTTGTAGTGTTAAGTACCATCTTACAGTGTTCACAGCCCCAGCCAATGACTAGCAATTGGTATGGGGGGGAAAAAAAAAGAAAAAAAAAAAAAAAACCTTTGAATTTTTGTAAAAGGCTATGTTGGAACTTTTTTTTATTTTTTATTTTTTGCTGTCCTTAATTTTGACTTTTTCTTTAAGCATTCAAGATACTTCCAGTACCTTTGGGAAGGGTGCACCTTCAGCCAAGAGTGGTTTTGGAGAAGCAGAGGGTTATACATTAATATTAAGCCTACAATGCTTCAAGGGGCTTCACTGGTAAGTCTCACCAGCTCTGGGACATCTGGAAGTCTGTTTCTCAACAGCAAGGCCTTCACTCATCCAGCTCTTTGTTAAACCAAGTAGGGTGACCCAGTCCACGTAACTGCCAGAAAGCTAGGGCGGGTAGAGGTGAAAAGGTCAACCCAACCCATATCTCAGCAGAGGGCACTAAGTTTTTCTAGATAGTTTTCAAATGCCTTAAACAGGCCCAGGCTCCTAGAAGCCATGACTGTTCTGACCTCAGAGACACGTGAGTGTCCTTAGTCCACACTCCTTAGCCCTGTGTCACCCATGACCTGGAGGAGAGGAAACATGCTTAGGCGGAGGGTTAAATAGAAGCCTTTATTTACAACAACATCCAGACAGTCAGCAAGGCATTCAAAGCTCACTCCAACTGAGTCACCCACATGATTCCTTGCAGGGTAGAGAATGACTCCATTTAGGTGACACGTACTATAAACTTGATTAAACCCAAATCTGTTCAATGGTGTCAGTTCCTGAGAATTTACTGCTCTCGGAGTGACATTTCATCTTCAAAACTCCATACATTCAAAGGGAAGAGAAAAGGCAGGTGGCAAGAACAAACAGAACAACGCCCTGCCTGCTTGTTAAGCCATCAGCACTGGAGGTGGGAACAGCCCCGTTGCTTGGTGGCAGGGCCACAGCTTCCGCTAGCCTAGAGACTTTCTCCTGTGACCACCCCACTCGGGAACAGAACTCATGGCCTCCCCCCACAGACAGAAAGGGACTGGACTGGCACGTGGGCAACTGGCAATCCTCCGGATGGTGGTGCGGCTGCATCTGACTCAAGAGACATGTGGGCCGTCGAGCCTGCAGTACCCACTGCTACATGCCCCCAGCTCATCTCTGTACTTAATCCTGGCGAATGGAGTAGGGCTGTTAACCACAGGGCACAGTTCAGAGAGAGCGTCCTAATACCAACAGCAACAGTACAGTTACATTAAATTTTGAAGAAACATGTTTCCTTAATATCATTTGATCTTCATAAAATATATTTTTATTTATATAATCTTTGGATTCAGCAAAAAAGTAGGTACTGGAAATGTCCCACATCATAAAAGCAGGTGGAAAGATTACTTATACTGTTTGCTCAAAAGACACCTAGGTTTAAAGAGGGGCCAGTGGGAGGGGGAGGCGAGGTAGGCAACAGGAGTACAAAGAGAATGACCCAAAAAAGGTTAAAGGGCAAGTCAGGTAAAAACAACTAATTATCCCCTCAAGACTATTAAAAGAAAATCTGAATTTGGGATTTGCACCAATAAAAATAAGTAGAAAATATAAAAACACAATAAACTTCAATTTTCCCCATACAAAAAGGGGGGGCCAACCAGTTAGCCTAGCACTGGGGTGCTGAGGAAAGAATCACAAAGTTGGGTTTTAATGTCTTTAAAAGAGGCAGGAGCACCACTGTGGCTACACAGTCTAATAAGCAAGGAAGTCTCAGCCACCCGACTCAGGCAGAGGGTGTCACCTGCACAGTGACACAATGGAAGCTTATGGATTTACGATCTGGGACAGTAGGTCATTCACAGGAGGAATCCCATCGTGACCTGGACACGTTGGAAAGTCCACACTTGAGGTGGATTTGGAAATGCAAGCTTCACTTGTTCACAGACAAGTGATGCTCCCTTCAGGGATATAGAGAACAAGTGGCTTTAAAAACTAGCTGGCTCTCAGAAAATGACACCAAGGCTGGAGGAGATATCTGAAAGCTGTGGATAGTCTAGTGATCCAATTTTACGTAATTGTTTAAACCTAAGAAAACCCAAGTAAAGGGCATTATATTTGGTTTCCCCCTACTCCAAACTGACTAGAACAGGTGCCAAGAAGAGGCAGGGAGGGGCTAGCAGGCACCCAGGCCCTCCCTCTGACACAGCAGCACTGGCAGGCCTGGTTCTGACTCAGCATTCTGATGCAAAGAGGTAGTGAGAGACCCCATGAGCAGAACAACAGAGAGCTGAGCAGACAGCAGACCACACAGCAAAGCCCCAGTGCCTTCCACCTAAGTGTGGGGCTCAGGTCCTAGCAACCAAGATCACTCCTAAGATGGATGGGCTAAGTTTCCCCAAACTATTAGCATTTAATTTATGGACTGCTTAAAAATGTAAAGATTCTTTTTGAAATCAATTTTCTTTGTTGTTTTTTTTTTTTGTTTGTTTGTTTTTTTAATTCTTGGGTTGTTTTTTAAAAGCTCATTTCCCCGTATCTATTATTTCCCCCAAATTAACAAAGTGCGTAGTTCTCGGTAAAGAAATTTTTAAAATTTTAAATGCCTACATCTGAACAAATGATCAGATTGAAAAGCCTTAGGATTAGGAGACTGAAGAGTGAGGCCTCTAAGGTGAGGTGGGAAAGCTGCAGGCTGCCCTTCCCCCCCAGGCTGTGGCATTCCCGATGTCTCCTCTGCTTGTAGCCTCACTGCATGGAGTTTACAGAAATTGACAATGTTAAATATTTAGCTTCACAAACTCTATAAAAATGAGCTGCTGTGACCTACAAAAAAAAGGTATGTACATATTTTTACATAATACAATATCTTAAAAGATCATATTTACAAAAAGGAAATCTATTCACAGAAACGCTGCGAGCTTCTGATTGAGGGTGCAGTACCTGGCCTTGGGTTTCACAAGTTTATTTCAAAGCATTATTGCTCTACCATATAGGCAAAGGGTGACGCCAGTACTTGAAAACAACAAACAAACAAAAAACAATCATGTTCTTGTCCTAACAGATTAGTGCAGACAAAAACCAGGAATGTGGCTCACCATTCCTCACGCCCTCGGGAATATTGCATTTCTCCACGATTTCTTAAGTAAAGTGCACTTGGCTGCACATTAGCATGGGAAAATTAAATGTCGTCATCTCATTTTCCCTTCTGCAAAGCCATTTAACATCAATGACAAATCCTTGAGAATTACAGGGTATTGGGACCTCATCAGGAGAAAACCTAAGACGACAGACTCTGGGGACTACACCTGTAAAGGACGACAGAAGATGGACACAGAACTACTTGGTGACAAACACTTGAAGGCAGACTGTGCTCCTCGTCCAGTGCTACAAGGCAGAAACCCTAGCCACCTAGATTTACGTGAAGACTTTGGCTGGCGAGGCAGAAGGAAGTGACACGGGAGAGGTGATTATGAAGTTCCTATCTCCAGAGTCACGTCCCCACGAGGCAGAACACCATGCCACACAGAGGCAGGGCATCAGGTAGACAGTGCGATTCAGCTTGAGACCCAGTTCCACTCAAATGACAGCACTTGGAACACCCTGATGGTCAAGCTGGCCCTTGCTTCCAAGCTGGATGCCTGACAATGACTCATTACCTCCCAATGATCCTGTGCAGTGTCATTTGTACAGTGATCTCCTAATCGGTCCCACTAGCGAGATGTCAGCAGTATTTCTGTGAACAAAAGAAAATAGTCAGCACGGCAGAAAACCATCCCCATCTGCGCACTCTTCAGACTTTTGAGACTCCACCTCAAAACAAATACCTCCTAGGCTCAGGACCTTCAACCCAAATGCTCTTCAAAACTGTTTTGTGTACGTTATATACCCGGGGTTAAGTCTACAGATCACCCTGACAGTTGGGGTTCTGAGTCTGAACAAAGAAGGAGGAACCTTTTTTGAGAGTTAAGAATAGACGCCCAAGCCAGGCGTTGATGGCACATACCTTTAATCCCAGCACTCGGGAGGCAGAGGCAGGCAGATCTCTGTGAGTTCGAAACCAGCCAGGTCTACAAGAGCTAGTTTCAGGACAGCCTCCAAAGCCACAGAAAAACCCTGTCTCGAAAAACCAAAAAAAAAAAAAAAAAAAAAGAATAGATGCCCATACCTGATCGGGACCCATGGGCATGCCAGACATGGACATGGGGGTCATGTTCATCTGTCCCAGGTGGCCACCACTGTTGTTCATGTGCACCATGTTGTATGCTGCAGGCTTCCCCTGGGGAGCAAACTGCTGCTGGGGAAAGGAGCTGCAAAGAGAAGGTAATGTTGCTTCCAAAATCAATCCAGACTACAGGGCACAAGGTTTGTCAAGTGTCCCTCTGCCTAAGCACATAACAGAGAAAGAACATCTGGCTCTTGCTTTGTTTTGCTGCTATTGTTGTTTAAAACAGGATCTTACTATATATCTCTGGCTGTCCTGGAGCTCCCTGTGTAGACCAGGATGACCTCAAACTCAGAGAGATCCTCCTGCCTCTGCCTCCCAAGTGCTGGGATTAAAGGCTGGCCACCACATCTGGCCTCAGGAAGATGTCTTAACAGCCTGCCTGCCTTCTGTTTTTCACAGCTGTCAGGACTCACCATGCTCTCAGATGTGGGCATGGTTTAAGCAACCCCAAGTAAGCCAAAATACCTCATCTCTAACTCAGAGCCAAGCCTCATGATCTCTCCCGCTTAAGTGTGACTGAGAAAGTGTTCATGCCTCCAGTGCTAGGATGTATATAGATAAGTCACATCCTAACCTGTTTCTGGCCAGGTTCCCTGATGGCCACCCCTTCATTTCTGAGGACTGATACATGGGTGCAGTCTGAGGATGCTGCACCATGGCATTCTGGGAAGGCCCCATTCTTGATGACATCATTGCATTGGGAGGACTGGATACTCGACCAAAAGCTGGATCAGGTGGTTGTCCCATTCCTTGAAGAAATAAACAAGAATCAGTGTTGAAATGCTACAGCCTTGGGCTCTCAGCATCCTAGAATTCCTGTGGGTGGCAGAGGATGGTGATGGAAGGATGAAAAGAGCTACAAGCAGCTGCTCTAGGTGTTTTTGTTTCTCACTATGATGACAGAGTAATGTGTTTAGTAAAAACAATGCCATCTAAAGCAACTGAATGGCCTCCTGTGAGAGACTCCTTCCCAGAGGGCAGGGCTGCATGATGGAACTGACAGTCTCCCAACAAGACACCTTTATCCAGTCTATCTCAGAGCCTTCCAAGGGCAGGACTATAGGACAGAGTGCTTAGCATAATCACAGTGGGCACACAAGTCGCTGAGAAGAAACTGAAGCCCACACCTGGCTAGAAGGTCTAACAATGACACAGCATTCTTCACCACTGGGATATGAAAAACAGGCAGAGGACGGCTTATGTCACCCTCTTCAAGAGGGAGGGGGTGCTGGGACTGGGGGAAAAAAATCCCAACTGAGAGAACACACTTGCTCTCTCACAATTACTGTGCATTCTCGAGCTCCACGCTGCTCTACCTGTCATTTTCTTCATAAACAAAATGGAGTGGACAGTATTTTGCTTTTCAACACAACAGATAAAGTGAAGCTTGTGACCTCAGTAATATTACTTAGGGAAAGGCACAATATGCCAGGTTTACCATAATTCGTTGGATATGGAAACTGCTGCGGTGGGGCTTGTGGCATTGCTGATCCTGCCAAAACCCCATCCATGCTAGGGGAAGCAGTGACATTGGGAGGTGGGCTGAAGGCCTGAGGCTGCGGCTGTGACATCATCATTGCCATTCTCTGCTGTTGCAGGTGATGGTTCATCAGCTCTCGTTTCTGCTGGGCAGCCATTTGAGCATTAAAGAAAGCCTGCTGGTAGCCAAGAGAGAGACAATACAGGAGAACCAATCAGTGTCCCACAGTGCTGTCAGGCACGCGCTATCAATAGAGAAAGAGCACACTCAGTGTCTTCTCTGTAATTACAAAGAAAGTTACCAAAAATGTTTCTTTATACCCATGGCTTCTAAATGCTGCAAGCAAGCACACATCCTCATTGCCTAGGATCACATTCCCAAAAAGCTCAGTGGTTATCTTATAATCAGTCACAAAGGGATTTTACTGGTAGTTTTAATAAAGGAATCCCTTCTCCCCAGCCCCTCAATACTAACAAAGCAAAAAAGATTTGAAAGATAAAGTATAGGGGCTGGAGAGATGGCTTAGAAGTTAAGCACTGGCTGCTCTTCTAAGCACTTAGGTTCAATTCCCAGCACCCGCATGGCAGCTCAGTCCCTGGAGACCTCACATCCTCTTCTGGCCTCCAGGGGCACTGGGCGTGCACATGATGAACAGACAGCCATGCAGGTAACACACTCATAAACATAAAATAAATTTTCCTAAAGAGAAAAAGGGTGATGGAACCAATTCTATTCTCGTTTGTTTAATAAACATGGACTGAGAAGCAGGCAGAAGCCAAGCCCTAAGCTGGAATGTAGAGATGCCCATCCCCTGCTAGGAACTTACCTGGGGCTGCATCATGGGCCTCATCACAGCAGCGCCACCAGTAGGGTTTTCCATTTTCATCTCAAGTGCCTGCCGGCTCTGATTCAAAAACTGAATAGAGAGAAGTTAGTAGGGTCAAGTGGATGGTGTTAACGAGCCCCAATCAGCTTTGCAACTTTTAGCACCTCCCAGTGAGATCTCTTCAACCCACTGAGCTGGGAAGCCAGCCACATCGAAACTGCAGAAGAGAGATGGCTCAGTAGAGCTGAGAACATATATTGTTCATCCAGAGGACTGGGTTCCTTTCACAGCACCTACACGGTGGCTCAGTCACTGCTGCCAGTGAATTGCACACCTCTGGCCTCTGCAGGCACATGTACATTTACATACATACACACACACACACAAACACACATGAGTCCTCAGGGAAGACCCAGTGCTCGGTGCTCCAGGCCCCTGGGGAGGAGCCATGGAGAGGGAGGGAGGGAGATGCTGACAAGTCCTTGCCTGAGTGTGTAAAGCTTGTTTGGCACTGGGGCAAAGAGCAACTTGAACAGCACTGTAATAGGAGCTCAATGAACTCACAGTATCAGGTTTCTCCAGAGCTTGTCCAGACAATCAGAGGAACAACTTTCACTTGATCAGATAACAGTGAGGATTTGGTAAAAATAAATACCAAAACTAAACAGTACCGTGAGCACAGGCTCACAGCTTCCCCAGTTCTAAACCACTTCCCCAACCATTCCCCGGCTTTGTTATCTATTCAAGTGATCTAGTGCCACCAAATGTAACAAGCACACTTATCAGCACTTACAGTTTGTGCAGCCATTACATCTTTTAAAACAACTGGGGATTAAGGAAACTATCAGGAAGAAATGGAAGTTCTAGTTGGAATATTAATTCTTTTTAAATATTTGTTCTTATTTCAAGTGTGTGTGCATGCATTTGTGAGGTTTTTCAGAGGTCAGAAGAGGATTGATCTCTGAACTAGAGTTAGACTGTGAGTTACCCAATGTGGGTGCCAGGAACCAAACAAAGGTCCTCTGCAAAAGCAACACGTGTTCTTAACCACTGGCATGTCCCAGCCCCAAATTACTAAAAGCTTTAAAAATACCAAAAAGCAGTATGAGAAGTTGAGGCAGAAGGATTACAATTTCAAAGCCTGCTTGGGATTAGCAAGAGCCTGTCTTTAAACTGAGTAGCTAAAATCAAGGTTTAAGTATTTGGTCATCATACTAAGAAGGGCTGCCAAGTCTTGCTGTTCCTTCAGTGGAAATCATTACTGATGTTTTAACCTGGTCTGTTTTGTTCTGCTGGGAACAGAGCTCACTGTGTAGTCCTGGCTGGTCTGGTACTGTGTAAACCAAGATAGCCTGCAGAACTCACAGAGATCCCATTTCTGCCTCCTAAGTACTGGATCAAAGGTGTGCACTAAGCAGGGCATGACTCTAAGGATGACATTAGGCTGCCTAGCTTGCATGAAAGCACTTTTACCCACTGAGCCATTTTGTCACCACTAATGTCATACCATAGAATATACTTAACCGTCTACAAAAATCTTAAACACAAGTGAAAGCAAAAGGAATCCCTTTAGTTAGCAAGGAGAGACCAGAGTTCTGAAGAATGCAGCCTGAAAGCCACTGAGAGCCGGGGCAAGCACACAACAAACGGGCTCACCTGTTGGCCCTGCAGCCTCTGCTGAAGTTGCATCCTCAGCTGCTTCGGGGTGTTTGTCCTCGGTCTCACCATGCTGGCTCTGGGATGCATCCCTTGGAGAGGAAAGCTGCCTTGCTGGCTAATCTGATTCATCATAGAGTTAAAAGATGGCGACTGTCCCTGGAGGTTAAAGCCTCCTTGCATTGGAGGACCCTGGGCTGGGTAAGTCTGTCCATAGAGTGCAGCCTTCTGATCCATCATCACTGCTGCTTCTTGGCCTTGAAAAACATCTTGTTTGGCCTCCAAAGCTTGCCCCTTAAACATCAAACACAAATGAATAGTGAGCTACATCTGAGAAAGCAAGCAAAAGCAAACATCCCAAACAAGGCTTAAAAAAAAGTCAAGTCAATACATGGCTCAGAATCAAGAGCAAATCAAGATTTGGGCCTGAAGTTCACAGGAACACAAACATACCTTCTGTGTTGGGAGCAAATCCTAGCACATGGCAGACTCACACACTCTGCCTTTTCAGTAGCTATAATGCAGTCAATCCCTGAAGAAATAGTATCTGCCCAAGACCAGTAACAAACACACACTCTCAAGCCAAGCAGACAATAAATCAACATCACAGCGGGCAACACTCTCACGATGACTTATCTCGACACTACTCGTGGATCTACTAGTGTCTTTTAGGACTACACAATGTGCTTGTTTTTTTTGAGACAAGGTTTCTCTGTGTAGCCCTGTAAGTCCTGGAACTCACTCTGTCAGCCAGTCTGGCCTCAAACTCTGAGATCCACTGCCTCTGCTTCCCAAGAGCTGGTATGTGCCACCATGGCAGGCCTAGGACTACACAACTTTTTCTGGGCTACTTTGGAATAAGTGTTTGAAGCCTATCACAAGTGAGTAGCATCCAACCTTGACCCCATCCCCAAATCTTTTCAATTATCCTAAGAAATCCCCCACACACTCTAAAGACTGAATAGGTGCACATCCAGAGACATGAACAAAACACCTTCACACGTTTGCTCTTATTCCTAAAACCAAGCTTCCTTCCCAATCCAAGAACCTTCTGGGAAAGCAGAGGTGGCTTTCCCTGCGTGTGGAAAGGAACAGGTGCAGACACTCAACAGCAGACAGAGCAGTAGGCAGAATGAGGCAATGAGCCACACATGATCAGATCAGAACTGTGCATGGTCACATGTGGAGCCTGAGAGTGCTACACGGGAACAATTCTGACAGGAGTATATTCAGCCATCCTTCTTACACTGCAATGATAAGTAAGTAATATCCTACCCTCTGTGCTAGAACAAACTAGCAAGTGAATTCTGTAATGTCCTTTTCCTCCTGCCTTTTTCATGGGGTGAAGAGGAAGGTTGGGGATTCCCCCCACCTCCTCAATGACAGTCTGCTGGGAATCTGTGTGGTATGTATGTTTAGAGATGACTTCAATAGACTTTTCCTCTGCGGCTTGACTAAAAGAAGCACCAGGAAGTCTTGTGGACTCCTGTGTGGCCAACAAAAGTCTGCAGTGTGGGACAGCCATGACTGGAAGGGGATGGAAGAAAATGTAGGGGAATTTGGTTGAAATTTGGATTTCCTGGTTTTTGCACATTTTCCGTACAAGGAAATCAGTGTATTATCTTAATTTTTAGTAGCAAATAACTGTGTATAGCAGAACTGATTAAATTATGGGCTGTCCAGGTGGCTCAAGACCTGCTGCCAAGCCCGTCAGCCTGAGTTCAATCCCTAGCTCCGGCACAGTGGACAAACAGACTCCTGAAAGTTGTCTTCAGGATTTCACATGCATGACATGGCATAAGTACGTGAACACACACACAAAAATGTTCTTAAATTTTTAGGGCTGGTGAAATGGCTGAGTGGTAAAGGCCTCTGTCATTAATTGTGACAACCCAAAACCTCCATGATAGAAGGATAGGCCTGTCTCCCACAGGCTGCTCTCAGACCATGTGGTATGTACACGCATGGACAGACGCACGGACATGAACACACACATGCACAAAATGAAAGAAGAGCAACATAACTTACAAATCTATTCTTTTAATTTAAATAAGATCTCACAGAATTTGTGAATAGCAAGAGATGATTTAGGTAATAATAGGTTAACTAGGGAGAAAGCACCTCTCATCTCCAGAATGCACTCCCAGTTAAAAAGCTAAAGGTGGTCACCAGGTGGGGAACAGGGAGGCACACCTTTAATTCAAGCACTCAGGAGGCAGAGGCAGGCAGATCTTTTGGAGTTCAAGGACAGCCTGGGATACACAGAGAAAGGTGTGTGGAGAGGAGCTAAAGGTGTCATCCACGACTATTCCTCAAGTGGTCAATGTTAGGTCAGGCATCAATTCTCTCTATATGCCATGATGGGAGGAAAAAAAAAAAAAAAAAAGCTAGAACAGCATGCTCTATAGGAAGAAATAAGAGACTGTCAGGGATGCTGTGGGCCTTTGCCTTCTCTTGGCCCAAAGCCAACACCACAGTGGCCAGCCTTGCTCAGTCTTATCCTGCTGGGCCACCCACACCACTATCCATGTTCTCCTCCTCTTGCCTTCCCTTGCATGGATGACACTCGAGAGTACATTGGGGTTTACACTCAGGTTTTCTTCTGCTGCTATATTTCCTGCCTGGGGCTCCAGACACAGAGGATAACTAGCTATGGAATTATGCTCTTGACCCCAGACATCTCTGTACTCATTTGACTTACGCAAATAAACCTTTAACATCTTTATCTGGGTGTCCCCAGCATCTCAAGCTTAGTATACAGAAACAGTTATAATTCCCCCACTTGCCTACAAGAACTCACTGTTCTCAAATCTCCCCCATATGTGTGCATGGCTCCCCTTCTATGTGTGTATAATGGTATACACACTCACCCAGCCTTCCTGGGGCTCCTCCTGGCTGTTCACCTCCTTCCATTCTCTGCATTCCATTCCCATGACCCTTCCCAAGACTTGTGAGGATTCTCTCAGCAACTGGCATCTTGTCTATCACTCCAACCCCACCCACTCCAGACATGAGACAGGGTTTCACTGTATAATAGCCCTGTGGCTGTCCTGGAACTGGCCTTGTAGAACAGCCTGGCCTGGAACTCAGATCCACCTGCCTCTGCCACCACCACCCAGTTTACATCAGATATATTTAATAAAACAGCTGTATGTTACATTGAATACAACACACATTAACCTTCTTTCTCTTACCCACTCTACTAAGACAAACCTACCTAACCCACTGATAGGTATGTTCAAGCAGGAATTAGCCAGCCATACTCACAACTCCACTGTCCAGCCTCTGCCTGCCACTCTCTGAAGGGCCACCTGTATTCTTAGGCAGTTTCTCCATTCCTGGAAGTACGTAGTCATCATTTTCTACATTTCACATTTGGACCCTGTCTCCCCAATCACAGACATCATACTGTCAATACCTAGTATGTAAATATACATAGCACATCTATTTTACTTTTATTATTGTGTGTGCTCAGGATATGTTTATGCACCACAGTGCACATGTGGAGGTCAGAGGTCAGCTTTGTGGAGTTAGTTCTCTCCTTCCAATTTCATGTGGACCTCTTCATGAGCTCCAGGAGTCTAACTCTCAGGTTGCCAGGGTAGGCCAGCCTGCTAAAACAGTATTCTATTGACTATCTCATCTTCTTGTCACCTGTCATCTATGGCTATTTTATAGATGGATTAGATATCAATTAAATGCTTCCCAGTTAACAACTTAGCTTCTGGGATTTCCCCCAACATTTTACTGCTATAAATTACTGTGAGCATTAAATAATTGAAGACATTTATGAGTTGGTTTGTTTGGGGTTTTTTGTTTTGTTTTGTTTTTTAAGGCAGGGTTTCTCGAAAGCACTGTTACACAGAGAAATCCTGGGGGTGAGGACAGGGTTTCTCTGTGTAGCCCCAGATGTCCTAGAACTCACTTTATAGACCAGGCTAGCCTGGAAGGAAAACTCAGAGATGCTCCCCCTCCCCCCTGACCTCCTCAAGTGCTGGGATTAAAAGGTGTACAACACCACCATGCTATGCAACATTCTTAAACTGAAAACAAAACTAAAACCAAGCCACCACAAAAAAGGAGTGGCAAATCACTGGCAATATTTGCTTCCCAGCATTTAGGAATATCACGACACATGTGATACAATGCCCATGGGAACAAATGGGCATTAGTTCTACATCTCCATGAAATCAAACAGCTCAGCCTGAACCATCATGCCATTTAAACCCCATTAGAAAACTACAAAAACAGCAGGGTGGTGGTGGTGCATACCCTTGATCCTGATGCTTGAGAGGCAGAGGCAGGCAGAGAGATCTCTATGCGTTCGAGGCCAGCCTGGTCTACCGAGTGAGTTCCAGAATGGCCAGGGCTACACAGAGAAACTGTCTCAAGAACCACCCCCTCCCCCCAAAAAGATAAACTACAAAAACATAAATGATCAAGCTTGCAAAGAAGCAAAGTGAGAAGCATTTTCTTTGGCCTATCATATTAGTAAATATTCCTTTAAATTAATCACATCCTGTTATTTGTGACCATCTGCCTAAGCCATACAACACAGTGGAGCTGAGAGAGGAACAAAAACACCACTCATTTAGAAAAGCACTACCACCACCTTCCTTTCTGAGACAAGGTCTTGATGTGATAGACTAGCCTGACGCCATCTTGAGATTAAAGGTCATCTTATTACTAGGTCAAAATAAGTTCATTCCTGTTTTCTGTAAAAATTGGATTTTCTGGAATTTCACATTCCACACCCTATAACCTAACCTCTACCCTGATAAAATGTTCTGCCAAAATAACTTTGAAATGTTCTGCCAAATTCCTACCTACATAACCCCAAACCCTTGAGAGCCCCCTAGTCTTGCGGAGGGTTAAATATAAACTCCATCTTCTCAATTTTCTCAAAGCCCACTTTAGGGAGCTAGCCCTATCTGACAGAAAATAAAGCTTGCTTAATTTGACCAAAGAATTTTGGGTGATAGAAACAACATGCTGCCTGACCTTCAACTCCTGGAATCATGCGACTTTCTTGACTTAGCTTCCAGAGCAGCTGGGATACCAGGTTCTATCATATGGGACACTCAGCCTCTCGAGGATGCACACACTCTATACCCTTCACTCTTCTCTTACACACACACACACCCACACACACACACACACACACACAGAGAGAGAGAGAGAGAGAGAGAGAGAGAGAGAGAGAGAGAGAGAGAGAGTCAAGACCACACAGTGAAACCTTTGATACCTGACAATGATGGGGACTGTCACTGACATCCTAAAAATATGTCCAGTTATTAACAATGCTCCCATGCTGCTCATAGAGGGGTTTAAGCTGATATATTCTTTCCACTTATCAGAATTTGTTTTTGTTGTTTGGGTTTTTGAGATAGGTTTTGGTTGTGTAGTTCTGGATGGCCTGGAACTTGCTATATACACCAGGGTGGCCTTGAGCTCAGATCTGCCAGTTTCTGTCTCCCACAGTGCTGGGTTTGAAGGTGAGCACCGCCTCACTTGGCGCATTCATCAGAAATCTAGATAGAGACCTATAACCAGAACCGGGGAAAGAATGTGACACAGACCAAGTTCAGCATGCTCTTCAGCCCAGGGTCAGGTGCTACCCTATGCAGCTCATTCATACATACACAGACCACACACACACACACACACACACACACACTCCCCACACCCCATCAAGTTCAGCTATTCTTCGGTGTCAGGGTCAGACATCTCTAAAGTTGAACATCAGAACTGATGAGTGTTTCCCCAAACCCCTTTGAAAATTCTATGAAAAGGGCTGGAGAAATGGTTCCATAGTTAAGAGCATTGCTTCCTTTTCTAGAGAACCTAAGTTCAATTCCCAGCGCCCATATCAAACGGCTGACAACTGCCTGTAACTCTAGCTTTAGGAGACCCAACTCCCTCTTCTGGCTCCCATGGGTACCTGCATTCATGCTGCAGAAGAAAAGACACATACCTATACAATTCCTTATGTCTATCATCAACTGAGAAAGCCCACACTTCATTATTGTTGAACAAATACCTAGCCATTGCCCCACACACAATTTAAACAAAAGCAACCACTCCAAAAACATTTCAAAGTATTTGTGATGTTGGGCATGGTGGCACACGCCTTTAATCCCAGCACTGGTGAGGCAGAGGCAGGTAATCTGAGAAGGATAGCTTGGTCTACAAGTTCCAGGACACAGAGAAATCCTGTCTTGAAAAAATAAAATTGTGAAAGCGGATTTCTATGAGATGGGAGTACAAGCAGAAGAGCTGCTGATGCTGATTTGCTACTGTAAGTGTTGTTTAAACCAGCCCAAGCACAGCTACCCATTAGTCACATACCAAAGAGTTGAAAAAGTAAATAGCATGGGGGGGGGCAGGGAAGAGGGCTTTAAGAGCATTTGCTACTCTTGAAGAGGACCCAGGCTCAGCTCAAGACAAGTGTTTCTCTTTGTAAAAACTCTGGCTGTCCTCCAACTCACAAAGATCTATCTACCTGCCTCTACCCTCCAAGTGCTCCAAAGCACTTAAGAACTGTCTCTTCTAAAGGATCAGGGTTTGTTCCCGCACCCATGTTAGCTCACAGCTGTCTGTAACAGTTCCAAAATACAAAACCCTCTCTTCTGGTCTCTGTGGGTACCAGGCATACACATGGTACACAGATATACATTCACCAATAAACATAAAATAATGTTTTTAAAATAAATTTAAACTAAAGGTCTAAGAGGATCTTAAAAAGGGTTGTGATTTCATTAGCTCCTTCTTTGGCTGTGGTAAAACAAGATACAACTGTGTACACTTTCTCACAAGTGATACAAAGTTACACAGTGTCCTGTTTTAAGCCTGTGCTTATCCTCATGGATATGCAAATACAAACATACTCAATTGGCACACTTTTCCATTTATTTCTACATTGACTGTAGCTCACCTGATTCACAAGCTCAGGGATGCCCAAGGCCCTGTCGATTTCTTCCAGGCCTGTCGCATCTGTGTTGCTCAGGAGAGTGTGCAGCTGGTCCAGCAGCGCTCTTTCATCACTCTGGCCTTCTGCGTTAGAAGGCGGCCCAAGCAGGTCCTCCAGAGGATTTCTAAGAAGAGGCCTAGAGGAGGTTTGAGTCAGCTTTAATGCTGTTGGACTGGGTTCATGAGAACCTGCATTCCACACCCAGGACCACAAAAAAAGTCAAAGAAAAGCTTTAATAGTGCTCATTGTTAATGTTGTTTAGGCTTACATTTTCTAAGAGTCTAGCCTTAGTCTAGCCTCAGACTCACATCCACCAATTGCTATAATTTAAAAAAGCGGCTCACAAGAGAAAGACACCATGTGACAGAGCTTGGATGAAGGCGTTTTTTATTTGGGGAGAGTGAATGGAAAAAGAGGGGAGATCAGAGACTGGCCTCTGGGGAAAGGGGTGGCAGAAGAGAGGCAGGAGTGGGGGAAGGGGGGATGGGCAGGGCCTCTAGTGCATGTGCACAGGTGGTGCTCTTAGTGGCTGCAGCTGAGGGCATATCCTGTCAGAAACCTCAAGGGCAGGCCTGTACAGATGCCTGTATACTAACACCAATCTCTCCTGTTTAGTGTTAAATGCTGAGACTTATACAGTGTTCACATTAACATCAAATAAAAAATAACCACTATAAAATGTATATGTGGGGGGTGGGGGGGAGTCAAAACAGAATTTCTCTGTATTAACAGTCTTGGCTGTCCTGGAGCTCACTCTGTAGACCAGTCTGGCCTCAAACTCAGAGATCTGCCTGCCTCTGCCTCCCCCGAGTGCTGGGATTAAAGGTGTGTGCTACCATACACAGCAAAAATTAAGCTTTTTTTTTTTTTTTTTTTTTTTTTTTTTTTTTTTTTTTGGTTTTTCAAGATAGGGTTTCTCTGTATTGTTTTGGAGCCTGTCCTGGAACTTGCTTTGTAGACCCAGGCTGGTCTCAAACTCACAGAGATCCACCTGCCTCTGCCTCCTGAATGCTGGGGTTAAAAAGGCGTGCACCACCACAGCCCAGCTAAAAATTAACCTTTAACAATAGATAATTTTCTAAAAACATTTCAGTGGTAAGGATGGGAACAAATTGTTGCACCTTTTAATTTTTTTAGGAAAGAAAGATTGAGAGTTCATTCTGTGCTTATTTTAATGTATTTAATAAACTACCATTATGCAACATCCCTTGCCCACATCTTTAAAAAATTGTTTGTGTCAGCCTAGTCTCAAAAAAAAAAACAAAACAAAACAAAACAAAACAAAACCAGAGACAAACAAAAGAGTTAATTTTCAGGGGCTGGAGAAATGGCTCAAGCTGGTATGGGTTCAGTTCCCAGCACCCAGATGGAGGCTCACAACAATGTGTAACTGCAGTTGCAGGGGATGACGCCCTCTTCTGGCCTCCATGTACACTGCACACACAGGATGCACAGATACACATGAAGGCAAAAGACCCATATACATTTTTTAAAATAAGTAAATCTTTTAAAATTAATTTTCAGAAAAAGTGAGACACAGTATCAGAACATCACTTACAAAGCAGTGAGCGCATACCTTTACCAACTGCTGCTTGTGGATACCTCTCCCTGGGACAGCACTGTTAGGAAAAGCATCACGTCCCACTCAGGCCCTGTGAAGGCTGAGCTGTCTTCTGTCTGCCTCCTCCTTCCCTCCCAGATGACTCTGCTTGCTGCCTCAGCAGATGGCCAACAGTCGACTATAACACGTCTTACATACTGTTTCAGAATTGTTCCTGCTCAGCTCTGAAACTCAATGCAAACACTTCCCACACACAAAATAAAGCCCTACCTATTTTGAGTCCCATGAGGACCTTGTTCCATAGGCAGCATGCCCTCTGGCCAGGAGCCCGGTTGATTAGATGGTGCTGCTGCTTGGCCATAGGGATTGACCCCCATTCCCATGGGAATCTCACCAGTTCCTGGGGGATCAAAAGCAGAGCATGAATTTTCAAAGAAGCCAGTAGCAAAAATCACCATAAAACATTCATTTTTTACTGAAAGGGACAGCTTACTCATTTGAAGCATCTGCTGCTGTTGCTGCTGCTGCTGCTGCAACGTTGGTCTTGCACCTGGTATTCTATTAGGACGAAGAGGCAAAGTGGGCACTGAGCCCCCCATGGCAGGTCTTGGCAAAGCAGCACTGTAGTCTCCTGTTCTTCCCAGGGGACTTGATCCCATGGGTTCCATTCTGCTGGCCTTTGAGTTAGCCAAGCTCCACTCTCCTGGGGAAGAAGTCTGATTCACAGCAACAGCGACATTTCTGTTTGGTCCACCTATAAAGGAGGTAGAACTCATCAGGCCTCACCCAGAGCATAGAAAGCCCTTCATGTACAGGGAGAGACATTATATACAAGAGTGGCTGGAACAGAGCCCTGTCATTCTAGAACAGGGCTGGCCAACTACAAAGGCAGTATCTAAAAGCCACTACTCCCACACACTCACAGGTTAGAGAAGTCTTGAACCAATGGACTACTTAAGGGTTTAAATACTGAAGACATAAAACAAAGACCAAGAAAGGAACATTATATTAATAATAATATTTTAAAGATATTACTTGATTCTAATGTTTAAATGGTGTCTGTATTTTAAAGGTACTTCTCAAGGAAATCACTACTGTACTTAGAAACAACCTACCCATACTGGCACCGTAATTCTCCTGACTATCCATCACTCTTGGATTCCCAGCCAGTGTAGGCTGTTTTTGTAACACCGGGAAAGCACTGACATTCTTCACTGGAGGACCTGAGCCAACAGACACAGGACTATCAAGAGACACGGCTCGGTTATACGGAGGACGGACAGGCTGCACAGGCTGTGGACTTCGCAAACCTGTTGAAAACACATTAATATCCCTTGCTGACTCAATATTTAAACAATCAAGTGCAAGAAACAAATACCACTAAGCCCCACACAAAAAGTCTTTCTTAACAAACACCACCATCTTCTTTTACAAAATAAGGCATGCCAAAAAGAAAAGAAAAAAAGCCCCAATTCCAAATAAAGTACAAACAACTGCATGTTCGCTGAAGTGCCAGCACTCAGCTGTAGCCTAATATGGCCGTGCATGATGTTCACGTCAGAGTGCCAAGTCACAGGCTAAGCAGTGTGGTTCGGTGGCCCATGTTCAGCATGCATGAAGCCCTGTGTGCAGATCCCAGGCAACACAAAGCCAGGAGGAAGATGGAGAGAGAAAAATGCATCCATGTTTTTAATTCCTAGATTTTTTCCACATACGTACTTATATGTTCTCTACTCACAATTTTACAGTAAAAATAAACAGTTAAGCTGCCTTCCAATCAAATAGAGAATAAATATAAATTTCCCTCTCAACCTTCTTTTCTTTTTCTAACCTCTTAGACTATCTGACTATCCATTTCAGTTTAAGAAACAGTACAACTGAAAACAGTGAGACTGTGTGTGTGTGTGTGTGTGTGTGTGTGTGTGTGTGTGGCGCACTACCTGACTATCCATTTCAGTTTAGGAAACAGTACAACTGAAAACAGTGAAACTCCGTATGGGGGGTGGGGGTAACATGCCTTTGGTCCCAGCATTTGGGTGGCAGAGGCAGATGGATCTCTGCGATTTCAAGGCCTGAGCTACACAGATAGCCTTTCTCAAAGACAGAAAGGGGAGGAGGGAAAAGACAGAAACAAAGAAGGGGGAAGAGAAAGAAGAGGGTAGAAATAACTACCCTGAGATGACCATAAGTTATTCTGTTTTAACTAATGCAACATACAAACATATAATAGGGAATTTTTCATGTAAAGACAAAAAAAAACAAAAACAAAAAAAAAACCTCTTTAATGGTTAAATAACAAGATTCTTTAAGCAACAAAAATGACAAGTATTTAATCCAGTTTTGATCTTTTAACCCAATTATCTATGTGTGAGAAAAAACATCTCCCCCGGGGGCCCAGATATGGATTCTCTAGTTACTATCAGGCTAATTAGAAGGGAAAGATGAAAGGCCAGCCAGTGAGACAGCTAGCAGCCAAGATACCTGCTGCCATGCCTGAAGTTCCACCCCACCCCCAGGACCACAGGGTAGAAGGGGAGAATCAGCTTCCACAAGCTGACAATTGACCACATATATGCTGTAGTATGATCATGTATGCATGTGTGCACACACACACATAAAATGAAATTAAATGTAATTTTGAGAAAGGAAGAGGCAGGAAAATAACTGACACAGACAATAGCAATGAGTGCAAAAACCCGTGAAGGTAGAGTTTGTGTTCTGAAGTTCCAAGCACTATTGACTCCTGGTCTTGGTGTAATAGAACACGCAACTGTGCTGACAAGTTTCTAATCAAAAGCTAGCAGGGTGTTTGGGATATGACTGCATCTGGAACATGGAGTTAAGAGGGTCCCTCACAAAGACCATGTGGTAACCCTTCCACCCAACTTCACCCCTCAAAGGGGAAAAACTCTGATTCTTCCTTACCCAGAGAACTTGGTCCTGCAAACATCTGCTGTTTGGTCCCTGGATGGGTGCCATTTGTAGATACAGGGTTGTTGTAAAACTCAGAACTAGTCAAATCACCAAGAATAGCGTCTAGATTATCCAGATCTCCAGATACCTGAAAATGAACCTTTTCAAATTATCCTGCATGGAATACCAGATGAAGCTGTCAAGGCATCAGCAAAAGAAACCATCAACCAGGACCCCAATAAAACACAGCAGTGACATCAGGCATGTGGTTCACACTCATAATCCCAGCACTCCAGTGCCAGGATATGTACCAGGGTGCTATAGATCTTTGGAATCTGATCTTAGAATCAATCCCTCCCTAAAAAACAAACCTCTAACATAAGTTGCCTCACTCTGAGCCTGAGATAATACTTCAAAAAGTCACATCCACAACAATGGCTTCCACTGCAAAAGATAGAGGAACAGTCCTAGTGGCATCAGCCAGGGATAGACAGACAGTGAGACTCTCTCTCAAAACAAAATCAACAAAACAAACCGATAAACAAGACCTCAGTGGTTTCGTGAAACGACAATGTTCAGATCAAAGACTGCTCTCCTAGGGCCTCACCCATCTACTTCACTGCACGGCTCAGCCACTACGATAACTCACTGCTCGCCAGTGCAGCACTTTTTGCTCTGACACTAGTTTCCCACCACAGATCTCTGAGTCGGAGCTGGCAGGAACCTGCATCTACAGCTTGTTAAGTGGTATTTATCAAGGCATGACAGGCATGCAGATATGGCAAAGGGAGGCCCGTGCCCTATGAGGCTCTAGGCTCTCTCACCTCATGGAGAGCTCACCTGGAACGTGCTCTCACATGCACGAACTCTAACTCAAGGGGGAAAACTATGCTGCTGAATCCAAACTTTCCTACTAAATGTCTCCTGTCCTTAACAACACAAGCTGCTTGCACCTGCACACCTGACCACCTCAGTTCAATCTGCAGTCCCACTCCGAAGGAGAATGGACTCCCAAAGACTGTCCTCTGGTGTGGCATGCTGCACCAACCCCCACCACACACACACACACACACACACACACACACACCCATGCACACACAGACACTCTCTATCACACCACTCTCACATACAGCCACTCGCACTCACAGCCACTCAGACGCACAGACACACACTCACTCACACACAGCCACTCACACTCAGACACTCAGATTCAGACACACACACACTCTTACACTCACTGTCTCTCACACTCAGATACTCAGACACACACACTGTCTAGTACCCACACACTTACCCTCTCTCCCTCACACTTACACCCTCTCTATAATAAATGAAAGTTATATAATAAATGTTACTATAATAAATGTAAGCTTGAGGTTGTCCTTAAATTTAAAACTAATAATTGATGGGGGTTACCACATTCTGTTTATAACACAAAAAAGAAACAAGGAGCTGAACAGAATACCATACCTCCTCACTGGTCTCTGTCTTAATTTTGGAATCTTTGTCTTGGCTGGAGCTGGGATTGGTGGAGCTGCTGCACTGACTCAGTTTACTGTCACCTACGTCCGCTTGGGGCTGCAGCTCTTTGGCAAGGGCATCGCTGGGGTCATCCCTGTCCAGCAGGTATCTGAGGAGGGCATTATTCTCCTTCTTCTTGGGACTCAGCTGCTCCTGCCTGGCATTCCCTTCTCCACCACAGGGAGCAGTACTGCTAGTGTCTTTCCCGGTGGCCTCTGCAGTGATCTTGGCGACTTCTGCTGGTGAGTTGCCATTCTGCAGCAACTTGTGCAAAATCCGGTGTTTCTCTTGCAACAGAGACCCATGTACATTGGAGGTGGAAGACACAGCTCCTGATGTTGAGGAGGATACTCCAGAGGGGCTGGTGACACTAGTGGAAGAGTCTTTGCAATTTGAATCCAGGGGGGAGTTGGTCACAGAGGAATGGCCTCGGTCATCAGAAGAGCATGTGAGTAGCTGCAGCAGTTTCTTGTGGCCTTTGCTTTCCAGGGGACCCCTCTGTGTCTCCGAGCCCTCCCCACTGCTCTCTTTGCTTTCTTTCTCACCAGGGTGCTCTCTGCTATTTGATTGACACACTGAGCTCTCCACTGGATTCTGTTCACAGTATAAGCCTAGGGGGCTCTTGGAGTCCTGCCTGCCTCCTTTACTTGGCTGGTTTACACTCATATTGGGAGAGTTATCCAACTTGGGGCCTGGTGAAGACAGAGTGGATAAAAGAGAAGTCCCCACACCCTCGCTAATGGCTTGCAAGGCACTGAGGGAGCTGCTGGAAAAGCTGTGACTCCCTGGAGCGCCAGCGGATCCCATGGGAGAGTGCACACCTGCATGTGGAGAAAGATCAGGAGAGAGACAACAGTCAGCTAAGCTAAGAAACCACAACATCAAAGCTCCCATTACGAAGAATGACAGTGATATGGGAAGAAAACCCAAGCAGGAAAAGCTACTACTGTGGATACCTGCAACAGGAGAGAACTGGTGTGAGGCCATCTTTGGGCTCCCGCGATTACGTGGAGAAATCATGATGTTTTGCTGGTTGGGGCCAAGACCAGGACTGCCATGAGGGGGGCTGCTCATGTTGAGCCCATAGCTGCTATTCTGGTAGGAAGATGGTGACTGCAGGCTTTGTCCAGGGGTCAGCGAGGCTATGTTATTGGAGGGCCCATACCTAGCTCCACCCATCTGCCCGGCATTGCTGGGGTCTGCCACACCATAGGTCCTGCTGCCCAGTGTCTGTCCACTCTGATTGGGAGACATGTTCATGCCGCACCCTGCTGCAGGAGGCCGGATGCCTTGTCCTACAGAATTGGGGTTTGGTCTATATCCATTCTGTTCTCTGCAAAGAAACACATCAAGTTTTTTCCTTTAAAAGCTGCAGCCACGCATAAAGGGGAGGCAAAAGGGGAAGGAAGAGAGTGGGACAGAAGTGCCCGGGAGCATACCATAGGTGTCACTCCAGTACCAATTTGGGTGCTAAGTACCACGCCAAGTCAGCAATGCCTTGCCTTGTTTTTTTAGTTTTTAGATTTATTTAACTTAAGTTCTCAGTCAGAGCTTAAGATCCAGTTGCCTCAGCCTCCCATGAAGCTAGGATTATAGGTCTATACCACCAGGCCTGAGCTTGGGATTTGTTTGGGGTTGTTGGTTTTTTTTTGTTTGTTGATTGGTTGGTTGGTTGGTTGGTTGGTTGGTTGGTTGGTCTCATGCAGCCTAGGGTGGCTTTGATTTCACTATGAAGCCAAAGGTCTCCTTAAAACTTATCTTCCCATCTGATGCTCTCTTGGATGTTACACATTATAACAATTAAAAAACAACAACAACAACAAAAAACTTATCTTCCACCTTCCAAGTGCTAGAATCACAGGAGTACACCACCATACCCAATTTATGCTGTGCTAGGAATCAAACCTAGGACTTCATGCAAGGCAAGCATTCACCAGCTGAGCTACATCCCTAACCCCTAACAGTTTTAAATGAGCCAGGAACTGAGTGACCCTAATGGTCATAGTATCTGGAGCCTCTGAGGCCTCACTACAGCTGACCATACCTGGGGAGTGTGAGTCAACTCCTCAAGGCAAATAATGAGCAAATCTTTCCCTCTATGCAGTTCATTTACCCGTTAGTAACATCAGTAGTTACTACCCTTTATTTTATTCTAAATTCAGTCCCTAGAAGCAATATAAATACGTCACTAAGAATAAAGGTATCCACTATTCTCCCAACATACCACCACCCTCACCCTCATTCCGACACACCCCATACCCTGGCCTTACCCAGGAAGCAATTATTTAGTAGAAAATACTAACTTTTAGATAAAAAATATAGCCTTAAAACATCTCTAAGAATCTAAATTCACTTCACCAAATCCAACAACTTTCCTGCCCTTTGCAAAGCATCCTGAGGATGTGGGTACATTTAGTGTCTTCACCTCTGAAGAAAGTGGGTTGAAATGAAGCCATGACGATCATTCGTTACAGGATTTCGGAAGAGCTTGCTTTTTGTCTGTGCACTAACAATAGTTCCATCCGCCAATGAGAAGCGGTACACTGGGGTCTCTGCATGGCCATGAATATAAGCTATTGGGGAAAAGCATACTGTTACTGATAGCTGAGACTAGACCAGTGCATACAGAAAAGACAGGAAGGAATCATGCTTCAAGTACAAAGTTTTGTAAGTCATGTGGACATGAACAAAAGCATAAAACAGCTATACTCAAAAACTGTTGCACAAAGAAACTGTGTCTTGGGGGAAAAAAAAATCACCCCCTCTCCCACAACCACCAGATAGCAGGACAAGTGATATCCACACAGTGAGAGCTTTGTAGCATCATCAACACCAGCACCAAGATCAACTCCAAATGCCTTTACCTTCTTGATAGTGACGCTTCTGGGACCATGACTGCCCATCATTAGGACTAAAGAATCTCTGGATACACCTTCGGATGGTATCTTCAAAGCCAGGCCTCATGGAAGATCTCAGTGAGTTTGTATCTATATTGACGACCTTTCCTATTAAAGATAAAAACAAAAGCTTTCGACCCTGCCCACAAGTTCTTTCTGCTGCTTAGCTCTACTAGCACTTTAGAGTGAGATAAAGGAGTAGAATCTCAGCTCTGCCTTCTGTCCTTAACACACGACACAGCAGGAAGTTGATCGGCAGTCTGCATACCCTGCTGTGGAATGCAACAGTGCCCTCCACGTGGCTCTAGGGGCAGCTCCTAGTAAGAAGCGCGCCACTGTTCTTGCTGCTCCTTTGCAGTTGGGAAAGTCTTGGATGAAATGGATTTTTAAATGCTAGTCACTAAAGGGTTTAAAGAAACTTTATTTAGCTATACTTAGTGTTATTTAAGAGAAGAAAATAAGACTGTCAATGCATCAAAGAGAAAGAGAGAAAATGAAAGTAAGCACTCAAGAAAGGACTGATTCTGAAAGATCAAATGACAAATAAAAATGCATGTCACTGGGATGCGGAGATTGCTCAGTTGCTAAAGTGCATGAAGACCGGTATCCAATTCTCAGCACCTAGAAAAAAGCTGGGTGGAGTGGCGCAAACTTGTACTCTCAGAGCTGACTGGGCAAAGAGGTCCTGAGTTCAATTCCCATCCACATGAGGTTCAATTGAGTCTTTAAAACAGGGCTTTGGCAGGGTGGGGAGTGGGATGAGGGGAGTGGGGTGAGGGGTAATCTCTGGAAAGTTGCTAAAAGCACTGGCTGCTCTTGCAGGGGGAGGACCCAGCACCCATATGGCAGTTCATAGCCATCTGTATGTAACTCCAGTCACAAGGGATCTCAAACATGCAAAACACTCATAACAAAGTGATCAAGGTGGGTGGACAGCAAGGACCAAATAACCAAGGTCTTTGGTTTTTCGAGACAGGGTTTCTCTGTGGCTTTGCAGGCTGTTCTGGAACCAGCTCTTGTAGACCTGGCTGGTCTCGAACTCAGAGATCCCACTGCCTCTGCCTCCCGAGTGCTGGGATTAAAAGGTTTACACCACCAACCAAGGCTTCCTGTGGCCAAAAATTAGCAGATCAAAGCTGGGATCCCTGCACTCAGGAGGCTGAGGCAACAGTTCTGCATCCAGGTCAGCACAGGTTCCATTGTGAGGCCCTGGCTTTAATAATAATAATAATAATAACAATAACAATAATAATAATAATAATAATAATAATAATAAAATTTAAGAAGAAAACCAAACCTCATGTTATGACAAGAATCACTCTTCCAGGCCAGACAGATGGCTCAGAGGTTAAAAATGCTGGCTGCTCTCATGGGACACAGGCTGGCTTCCCAACACCTACATGGCAGCTCACCACCATTATAACCCCAGTTCTGGGAGATCCAATGCCATATTCTGGCCTCGAGGGCACCAGACACAGTATAGTGCACAGATATACATTTAGGCAAAACAAAAAAGCTACCAAAAAAAGAAGTATTAAATTCTCACACGAAATGCTGTTTTGGAGGCTGGAGAGATGGCCCAACATGTAAAGGCACAGTGCCACTGAGCCTGATGATAGGAGTCTGATAATCAGGACCTACATGAAGAACACAAACCCCTCTACATTGTCCCCTGTCCTCTCAGCTATACTATGCATCTTGTGCACAAACATTGTGTCAATGGATGGATGGATTTTTCTTTGATATTTTTAAGAATTTCCATTTTCTATGGGAATGCATGAGTAAATTATGTGCAAGTACCCACAGGCAAGAAAAGGGCACTGGATTCCCTGGAGCTGGAGTTACAAGCAGCTGTGATCTGTCTGCCCTGCATGGGTGCTGAGAACTGAACCTGAGTCCTCTAGAAAAGCAGCAAGTGCTCTTAACCCTACCATCTCTCCAGTTCCATAAATCAATGTTTTTGGAAAGTACTATTTGGCCTGGTGGTGAACACCTTTAGTCCCAACCCTCGGGAGACAGAGGCAGGCAGATCTCTGAGTTTGAGGCCAGCCAGGTCTAAGGAGAGTCCCAGGACATCCAGGGCTACACAGAGAAACCCTGTCTGGAAAACCAAAAGCAAACAAAAGATGGGTGAAGGCGGGGTGCTATTTTGAAGAAAGGGCCAGGTACCTTTACATTTGTCTATCTTTTATTTGGGGGAATTTTTAAGTGGCAAATATATTCAATTCAATTGCCAAGGTTTTTAGTGAAAAACAAGTTTTTTCTCCCCCATCTCTTTTTTTAGTTTTTGAGACAGGGTTTCTCTGTGTCTGTTTAACAGCCCTAGCTGTCCTGGAACTTTCTATAGACCAGGCTGGCCTGGAACTCACAGAGATCAGCCTGCCTCTACCTCCCGAGTGCTGGGATTATTAAAGGTGTGCACCACCGAATGTCTGTGAAATTCTTTTATTGCTGTATAATAAACACAGGCTAGTCTGGAAGCTGGCTTTCAGCAGGTTAAGTAAGTGCTTACTGATGACCTATGTATGATCCATGCTTGGATCTCATGGTGGCAGAGTTAATTCTGACAAGTGCACACACTCATGTACACACAGACCCGAAAGGAGTAAGAAGGCACAGGCTGGTTACCTGACAGGTCATGCCTAGTAATAAAGCTCTCAGGACTTGATGGGAGTGTCCTTTCCCCTGTAGTCACTCGGCGTGCCACGCAGATCATACAGCACTGCAAGTCTACAAGCAACCAAAGGTAACCAGGTCAGATCACACTCACTTTTAGAGACAACTCAACAGGCGAGCAAGGACACAAAAGCAGTAGCAAGAGTTAGGACAGACACAGTGCACCCCTGACTCTTACCTTCCCCTTCTTCCAGCATGGCTCGAGGCTGAGACAGGGCGAAGCACTGCATTGTTTCATATCTCTGGCGAGTTTCAGGACTGGCACTCATGTCTTCCAAAATATCGTGTGTCTTCATCAACATACGACAATTAAAGGTATGGCTTTTTTGTCTCTGGGTCTCATTAGTCCAAGAAACTCCATTAACTTTTGAAAAACCAAATTAAAATTTGAAAACAAATTGAAATTATTTTTTACAAGTCAGGTAAAACTCAGTCAAAATTTATCAACAATTCAAGCTAGGGTTGGGGCTGGAGAGATGGCTTGGCAATTAAGAGCATCTATCATGTCACTCTTTGCAGAAGACCTGGGTTTAGTTCCTAGCACCACATGGTGGCACCCATAACTCTAGTTCCAAGAGATCTGATGCCCTCTTCTGACCTTGGGCATATAAATGATGAACATACATGCATGCAGGCAAAACACTCAAACATACAAAATATATAAAACCTCAAATTAGGGACTGGAGTTATGGCTCACTGGTTAAGAACAGTTGTTGCTCTTCCAAGACCAGAGTGGTTCCCAGCACCATTAACTCCAGCTCCATGACCTAATGCAATCTACTGGCCTCCAACAACACTGCAGTCACACATGGCATACATCCACATAGATACATACACATGTATGGTAGCACACCCTATAATCCAGCACATGAGACAAAAATCTGAGTTCAAGGCTAGCCTGGACCACACAACACAGTAAGAGCTCTCCCACGCCCCCCCCCCCCCCCGTCCCCGTCCCCGTCCCCCACAACGAAATACCAAACAAAGAACACACCTGTGGATTTGGGTAAGTGTTTAAGGAAGTCCTTCCGGTCCTGCTCATGTAAGATGCTGTAGACACTTGTGTTAACCAGGTCTTCCTGCTTGTACTGCAGATACTGTGTGACATTTTCTGACACAAATACAATGTTGCCGTCTCGATTCACCACAAACAGAAAACCATCCAATGCCTAGAGTGGGACATGTTTAACACAAGCTATTATGAAAACTATCCCAGCTCCCCAAAAGCATTAAAGCCCTTCCCCTCTTTTTGCAAGGGTTAGGGTTATACTTGCAAATAGAGTCTTTAAAGAGTCAGTAAGTATTAAAGAGAACCCAACTCAACACAACTGGTGTCCTATAAGGACTAACTGCACACCAGGAATGCATACTCAGAGGAAAGGCCACTTTAAGGCACAGTTAACAAGCCAAGAGAGGGCTCAGGAGAAGCCAGCCCTGCCAACACCCTGATCTCAGACTCCAGTCTTCAAAACTGAAGAAATAAATTCCTGCTGCCTGAGCCATGCACTCTGGGGTATCCTATCACTGAAGCCTTAGCAGACCACGACTACAGCCTTTGTAAAGACAGCATGAACCGGGGGAGGGAGGGTAACAATACACTAGCCTTTTATTAACATTAGCATGATTATTTCAGGGGTTATAAAAATTTAAAAAAAAAAAAAAAAAAAAGGAAAGGAAAAGAGAGCAGGGCATGACAGGGCATATAACTTTAAGCCCAACATTGAGGAGGTAGAAGCAGGAATTGAGGTCACCCTAGATCAATATTAATATAGCAAGTTCAAAGACAGCCTGAGCTAACATTACAGCCTGCCCTCAAAAAAAAAAAAAAAAAAAAAAAAAAAGTCTGGGTGTTTTGAAACCCTTAGTTCTCCCAAGTTTTCTGACTGGTCCCAAGTTAAACTATAGGAATTTCCATACTGTTCCTGAACAAGTGTGTAAAGAGTCCTAAAATGAACGAGCACAAAAGTAGGTGAAACAACTCACTGAAAGAAACACCAGTTGTCAAGTAAACTTGCTGAAGCCCTCGCCGGCCTGAAGTAGCACTGCGTCATGGTTAATCAGCTCTTCTCAAGGCAATTACTTCAAAAACATGCACATGTTTAATGTTTGAAATTGCCTCACAAGCTGGGTGCAGCTCCATCATAGAGCACTTTGCCTAGCATGCATGAGACCCTAGGCTCCCTCCCCAGTACCATGAATAAAGTTCTCCAAGAATACAGAGCTGGGGGCTAAGGGTGTCACTTAGTGGTAGCATGCTTGTCTGCTCGCACTCGGTATTTTCAGAACTATATAGTGCCAGCAAGGGTATTTTATGAATGCTATAAGAATACTGAATTTCTTATTTCCAACACCATATATATAACATGGAAAAACAACCAAGGTAGTAACATGCTTTGGACAGCTATGATCTTCACACCTACCTGTAGTAAAAGTGGCCCTAAAGAGTCTTTATCAATGACCCCCTGTCCTGTAGAGGATACATCAGCTTTCTGAACATCATCATCACTGGAAATAGTTTTTCCTGAAGACACAGAAGGAAGCATAGCAGTGAGCAACACTTAACCTCAGCGCACGCACACTGAGGTAGGTAACATGTACACAAACATGCAGAACGCTCACTACCTGATAAGAGAAAACCACACTTAAAATATTGAGCTTCATGGTTTCCCAAGAAGGAAGAAGGCACTGGGCCCCCTTTCTGCTAAAGGTGCTGGTCTCTAGGCCCCAGCTTCCCTCCCACCAGCATTTGGCACAGTGAGGAACACTTGTCTTCTGCCAATTCTCTGTTGTTTGCTAAAAAGCAAAGCTGGTTAACTCCTGGGACTTTGGGGGTGAGTCTTGCTTAGCAAGAGTGAGGCCCTATTCAATCCCTTTGACCCAACATGGGAGTTGGGAGTGTTTCCTGACTTTGTATTACCTTGCTCTTTTATTTGACGTATCTGTCTCACTGTTTCCTTTAAAATCGCACATTTATCTGGTTTGACGTTGAAATTGTCAATATCACTAAGATTTGCAGATATCAGTTCAGCCAATTCTTCTATGTATTTGCTCTCCTGCTCCCGTCTCCACTTTTCACCACTGTAGGCAAGACTGAAAGAGGGAGAAAAGCCACAACTCACACCTCTGGGGCAGAATCTACCCATTTAACACCATTAGCTCCATGTGGAAACAAACTAAACTCAGCCACCAAGGACTGTCCAAACATGGTGGTACAAATACATTGTAGAAATCCCTGCAGCTTCCTTCAGTGCCACCTTTGATTAGCCACTGGCCTTGAGAAAAATCAAACCCAGTTCCTCCATCTGGAAAATGGAGACAAGTCACCTACCCCTGTCCTGGAGCATCACAAGGCAATTTTCGTTTTCGAGACTCAGTGGCCAGCGGATCCAAGGAGCTTTCACCTAGTCCACTCATCTTGAACAAGATCAGCAACTAGGAAAGAAGTAACCAGATAAGCACTAAAACATGCATTTTCTATGAAAATGTCATTATGACAGAATGGTCCAGAAGTCCCTTCTCAGTGTACTTGTCATGAATGAGTGTGTTCACATAAGCTCAGAGCTCTGCTGCATGGTAACAGTGCTGGGCGTGGTGATGCAAGCCTGTAACCCCAGCACTCAGAAGGCTCAGACAAGAAGATTAAAGTTCTGGGTAAGCCTCTGGGCAAACCTCTGAAAATGTAAGCTACTTCAATTAAATGTTTTCCTTTATAAGAGTTGCTGTGGGGGCTAGAGAGATGGCTCAGAGGTTAAGAGCACTGACTGCTCTTCCAGAGGTCCTGAGTTCAATTCCTAGCAACCACATGGTGACTCACAACCATCCTCTATGAGACCTGGTGCCGTCTTCTGGTGTGCAGATATAGATGGAAGCAGAATGTTGTATACATAATAAATAAAATCTTTAAAAAAAAAAAAGAGTTGCTGTGGTCATGGTGTCTCTTCACTGCAAGAAAAACCCAAACTATGACATCTTATCTACACAGCAAGTTCCAGGCCAGTCTGGACCACAGAGTAAGACCCTGTGTCAAGACACATAACGCAAAATAAATTATATTTAATGAGACTATCAAGACTACAATTTTGGCCAGCAATAATGGCACACACCTTTAACCACAGTACTGGAGGGGGGGGGGGGAGGCAGATGGACCTCGGCGAGTTGGAGGCCAGCCTGGTCTACAAAGGGAGTACCAAGACAGTCAGGATTGTTACACAAAGGAAACCCGGTCTCAAAAAACAACAACAACAAAAAAGACTCCAATCTTGATAAAACTCATAAATACAGGGCATTTCTTTTTGAGCTTACAAACTCGGGAGGCACAGGCAGGTGGATCTCTGTGAGTTCGAGGCCAGCCTGGTCTCCAGAGTGAGTGCCAGGATAAGGCTCCAAAGCTACATAGAGAAACCCTGTCTCGAAAAACCAAAAAAACAAACAAACAAAATAAAAACAATGTGAGGGTTCTATTATGCCTCATGTACTCAGCTTTCATGTGTAATAAACTCTTGCTGGAACACAACAATCACTGGCCTAAAGAATCCTAAATCTGTAAGGTTAAAATGTATCTATCTAGCATTTCAACCAGCCAGCCTACAGGAAGTATGTCCACTAGGTGGCACAATACTACCAGAAAGGCCAATTAGAAAGGAAAAAAAAAAAAAAAAAAAAACCCTCATACATGGCGAAACTTAAAAATATGTAGGTCATGTTTGTTTTGAGACAAGGCCTCATCACACAGAAGAGCCTGGAAACCAATGTGGAGCTGCTGCTGGTCCTGAATGCCTGGTCCTCCTGCCTCTACCTCACTGGGACTACACGCACAGTCACACACACCTGTTGAACCTTCACATGGTTAATCGGGAGTTTCAGACTACAGCATCATGGAGACAGGAACACTAATGGGAAACAAGCCTGGCTCTCTCAAGGACAGAACTACAGCGAGTCTAGCTGTCTTCTCAAGTTCTTCATTTTTAAACTGAGCAGCAAACTGTGTGCACTGAGCACTAACATGCTTGTTTTCATTTAATTTATCCCAAATTGTGTGTAGTGTTTTCTTGCCCTGGTGTTAAACACAGGCTGAACTCCTGAGTGGAGAACTGCCATCGAAAAGTAGTTCTTCAACTGGAAAACTTAGTTTGATTTGTACTCGCCACACAAGATCTGACTTTGCTGGGAAATAAAAACTGGAACATAGCACACAAGGGGGAGTTCACAAATGCAAAATGTAGTTTGGAACACCTATGGGTGCTGTTGAAATCCAATCTATTTCTGCCTTACTCGGAAGGATCATCTGTGACAAAATTCAAACGACACAAGAATATGCAAGAAACTACAAAGGAGGACACAAACACCACCCACCTTTCTCGAGGTCACAGCCAAGCGTGGCACCTGCTGAAGCATACAGATCCACCAAGTGCACAGCAGGAAGTGAGCATCCATGGAGTTGTGCCAATTTAACATAGCTGAACACAAGGACTGACATTACAGTTTTGGTATATGGCTTAACATTAACCAACTTCCTCTTTTGTTATCTCCGGATTCAGACAAGAGACAAGGCTTGTAAAGCAGCCAGAAGCACTCCTTGACCAACAGGAACAGAGTGAGGGCTCAGAAAGTACAGGCGCTTGCCTGTTCCTAGCAATCAGAGATCCATCATAGCAACCACAGATCTATTGCTGGGAGTGTCTTCTACACTCCATTTATGCACTAAGGCATGTGTGTACATACAGGCACACAAATGTTTTAAAAAATGATAAAATGAAAATATCCATAATGTTAGTGTTCTAACTGAGCAAGTTATTCTGAGGCCTAAGAAAACCTTAATGTGCCAAAATGAGAGGGAGTGGAGGGGATGACAACAGCCCAGGATGGCACTGAACTTCTCACATATATTCATGACAACCCTCCCTGCCCCCAGTGCATACAGTTAATTCTGTTTTACAGATAGGGAAGTTAAGTGGCTAAATAGCTTGTCACTAACTTGTCACTGAATGGAAGAGCTATAACTGACTCTATAACCAACAAAAAGGCAACAAATGTTTCTTGTTGCCTTTACCCCATTTTATTCCCACACAATCACCAAAATAAATCACTGCCTCCAACCAGGTAACAGAGAGCTGCTCAGCTGTCAGTAAGATCATAAACACTCTAACATCTTCAGTTTAGGGGCATGAAGGACGTGCCTAGGGGTAAGAGGTTAGTTACCTCCGCAGCTATTATGTATGCTTCATCCCCAAGACACTGGCTAAGCTGTACTCTGGCCTAATACTACCTTTACTCCCTCCCACATGAGATGTGCAGAGTGGCTAACACAGCAAGAAAACCTGAGGTGAGAAAAGCAAAAGCTCTCTAAAATACCCTTCAAGAGTCTATTCCTGGGTGTGCTATGATTAAACACTAGGGCCAAGAACTGGCCATCTCAATTGTGACTCAACTTCTCCATCAGGCTTGTGTGCCAGGGTTATACAAGGTATGATTAAGTACACTAATAATTGAGAGTCTTTGTAGTGTCTCTTGAGAATCACAGAAACTTAAGAAAATGTTCAAACAACAGCTGTGGGTTTAAATTGATTTGAGAACTGCTAAAAGTGCTATGCAAAAAAGCTGGGGCTGCTCTAATGCGGGGCGGGGGTGAAGGCAACTGTGAAGAATTTACAAGACATTGAGATATATTAATCTAAATACTTAATCCTACAATATCAAATTAAAGGTTTTTTCTAGCCTGTTGGTGATGATGCTCCAGGCCAAACATAGGCTCTGTTTTCAGTATTGTCCAACTCCAGTCTTCTTTCTCCCTCCCAAGCTATGCTTCTGGTAAGTTTCCTAATCTTCAAAAGTATGGAAAGTAGAGTGGCTGAATCATTAGAAAAATCTCCTCCATTCTACCGTGCCATTTTTTTTCACTCAGGTATCCCATTCCAAACACTATGGCTTCAAGATGGCATCAAAACAGAACCCAAGGATTTTGCCCTTTCAGGTGACTTACACAATACAATAAAGAGAAGCCAATGCTTTGCTGGGATCTCGTTTGAGAGCTGAATCCCAAGTTTATCACTTCACTAAAAGGTCTGCTTTGGTCTTCTGTAAACGGTAACCCAATGAACACCAGGAAAGTCAGCCACACCTCCCATGCTCCTGTTTATTAAAACACAGAGAGTGAGACGGCTATGCAGGGAAATCACTTGCACTGAACTTCACTACCTATATCTCATACACAGTAGGAGAGAACCAGCCAGGCAGTGGTGGTGCACACCTTTATTTTTATTTTATTTTTATTTTTTTATTTATTTGGTTTTTCGAGACAGGGTTTCTCTGTGTAGCTTTGGGAGGACACACACCTTTAATCCTAGCTCTTAGGAGGCAGAGGCAGGCCGATCTCTGAGTTCAAGGCCAGCCTAGTCTACAGAGATCCAGGACAGTCAATGCTACACACGAAGGGGAGGGAGGGAGGAAGAGAGAGAGAGAGAGAGAGAGAGAGAGAGAGAGAGAGAGAGAGAGAGAGAGAGAGAGAGAGAAGAGAGAGAGAGGAGGGAGGGAGGAGGGAGGGAGGGGAGGAGGGAGGAGGGAGGGAGAGAGGGAGGGAGGGAGAGGGAGAGGTGGGGGAGGGAGAGGGAGAGAGGGAGAGAGGGAGAGAGGGAGAGAGGGAGAGAGGGAGAGAGGGAGAGAGAGAAAGAGGGGGGGAGAGAACCAAACACCAAATGCCCATGGCATAGATACACATACTTGCACACACACTAAACTGAATAAAACTTTTAAAATGAAGTCCCTTACCAGGTACGTCCTATAACCCCAGTATTTGAAGGTCATCTTGACCTAAGCAACACAGCAAACCCTATCTCAACAAAAATAAGTATGAAAGCTAATGCTACTTCTATTGCCGGGGCCCAACAAACCACCAAGTACAGAATCATAGATTGTATTAGGCACTGCAGTAAGTCTTGCTGGAAATCAGTGACTGGGGTGATTCAAAGGTAGAAATAGCTGAGTACATTGCATACACCAACACACATGCACATCCCACTCTGGATTTCCCTTATAAAAAGGTGATGCCTGTTTTCAGAGCTTCTGTTTTGTTTCTCAGAATATCTTTTGTCTCAAGAGGCGCATTTTGGATAGCATGTTCTGGTTTCCTGCAGTTGACAATCAGACGTGAATCCCATCAAAGATCTTCCATGCTGCACTGAAATGAATGACTTGACTTCACTACTACACAGCTTTTCCAGGTATGATTTTGCAGTGCCAAGCATTGGGTGCAGCTGACATTTCAAATATAGATAATTTACTTTCAAATAGAAAGTAAATGTATAATTTCATTATATAGTCTTTTAAAATCTACATTCATTAAATCACCAATCATTCATCAGAAAAGTCACTCAGTAATGAAAGGTACTCATGGTACCAGGGTCAAGTTCATCCACATTATGGCTTCAGGTGAAAGCTCAAATTTTATCCTTGACAATAAATAGCATCAGATTTTATCCCTAAAGTACTATGTTTAACTGACTCACTTTCTGAAAACCCATAGTCAGTTACTGTTTCATTTAAAAAATAGTATTCAGGGGCTAGGGAGATGGCTCAGTTGTTAAGAGCACTGTCAGCTCTGCCAGAGGTCCTAGGTTTAATTCCTAAAACCCACATGGCAGCTCCCAATTCCAGTTCAACTCCTCTGACACCTTCTTCTGACCTCTACATGCACCATGCATGTGCACGATGCACAGACATCATGTGCAGGCAAAACACTCATAAAGCAAGACTTAATAATAATAAATGTTTTAAGTGTTTCAGTGCTGAGCAGATGGCTCAGCCAGTAAAATGCTTGCCTGAACTCAATACCCCAACCCACATGAAAGCCATGGGCAGTGACATGCATTTGTAATCCCCTCCCCATGTTGGGGGAGGGAGGAAATGGAAAGAAGGACAACACACACACACACACACACACACACACACACACACACACACACACACACATGGGGGGGGGGAGGATAAGGGGGTGAGGTGTCCAAATAGACACCTGGAGCTCACTGACCAGACAGCCTAGCCTAATGTGCTAGCCTATTTAAGACTCACCGCCCCACCTGTCGACTTTAACTCCACCTCCAGAACTCAGGTTTGTTGTTCCCTACCAAATATGAAGATTGTATGTGACAATTTCAAACAGTTTTTTAAAACTGAATTAAGATGGCTAAGAAATTCAAAAATATAAGACATTCAGTACCCACATAATAAAATCTTCTAATCAAGTTAGAAATACACACTCAGAATTAATGAGAAAAGAATTGATGTCCAGGGAGGAGGGCCTTATACACATATGTGCACACACAGAAATAGTGGATGTGAAATTATAAATTTTCATAAAGTACAAAGAATAAGAAAAGACAATCACATCACTCATTGGCAGAGTACCAGGTCTGTTTAGCATAGAGTTCTGTCTGAAGCCAAAGCCTAAGGGTTGAGACCGATTCCCACACTAGCAGATCACTGCACTGGATCACACTGATTTATCAGACAAAGTAAAGCCAAGAAGAGATCCATCTCAGGGTTGATTTCAACACCAGTGGGATCATACCAAAGTTACAGCTCTGAATTACAACTGCTTGGGTTTTTGTTTTGTTTTGTTTTGTTTTGTTTTTTGTTTGTTTGTTTGTTTTGAGAGAGGGTTTCTCTGTAGTATAGGCTGGGCCTAAGTGCTGGGATTAAAGGTGTGCACCACCAGAGGCTCAACTGCATTTTTTAAAAATGGAAACCCACCATTTTTACAAGGTTAAAGTGATTTAAAAATCCTATCTATTTCCAAAAGCAAAAATTTACTCATTTTAATTTGTTTAGCAGATGCAGGCTCTTGCAAGTTAGCAACAGTGCCACCTATTAGTGTTGTTTTAAGAAACATACAGGGTGGTGGTGGCAGCAAACACCTTTAATCCCAGCACTAGGAAGGCAGAGGCAGGAGGATCTCTGTGAAACCAGCCTGGTCTACAAAGGGAGTTCCAGAATACGGGGGTGGGGGGCCTGGGGTGGGTGATAAAAAAAGCAGATCTTTGAAGCCAGAATACTGGAAGATGATTTTAATTTAATTCTAGTACCCAGGAGTTAGAGGCAGATGGATTTTTGTGAATTCTAGGCCAACCTGGTCTATAGAGCTGGAGCCCAGCAAGGGCCACCAAGTGGGATCCTGTCTCAAAACACAAAATAAAACAAAAAACAAAAATCATGCTAATGGTCATAGTCAATTCTTTTTTTTTTTTTTAAATGTGTATGGGTATTTTGTCTGCGTGCTGTATGCATGCAGTGCCCAAGGAAAGAGTGTAGTTACAAACAGTTTGAGTCACCATAAGTATACTGGGAATTGAACCCCAGGTCCTTGGAAGAAGCTGTCAGTGCTCTTAACCACTGTGCCATCATCTCTCCAGACCCTCATAGTTGATATGTACTTTAAAAAGGGAGGGGGGCTTGCATGGTGGTGCAAGCCTTTAATCTCAGCACTTGGGGGCAATGGCAGGTCGATCTCTTTGAATTCGAGGCTAGCCTGGTCTACACTGTGAGTCCAGGACAGCCTGTATAAAGAGACCCTAACTAAAAAATAAAATAATAAATTAAAAATAAATTTTAAAAGATCAGACTAAAGATGCTGGTATTTAAACTGAAAGTGTCTTTGACTATACAGCACCCTTAGTAAGATGGTTTCCTTATTAATGCCAAGAGACTCAGGATTCTTACATTTATTTCTTCATGAAACAACTTATCAAAAATCCAAATAAAAACTCATACACACAAGTAATTAATCTTTACCTTCCTTCCCAGGACAAAGGCAGTAGGATTACATCTACCTGTGTGGGGTCACTGTGTCTTCTGCAGTCAGAGCATGCAGCCAGTTCAAGCTGCACACCAAGGGTACTAAGGACTCTCTCTGATGGGTCCTGGTACAGGAGGCCTGTGCCAACCACAGAGAGTGCTCCTTTCTTTAGCAAGCCTGCCAATACACTATGGACTCATGCTGTCTTCTAAACCCCTTTTTAGCTACCACCACAATCAGATTTTAAAAGCTAGGAAACGAAATTAAAAATTATTTCAATTCTACTCATGTCATCTTCCAGAACACCTTTTCACAGTTGATCTGCCGGGCTTCATTCCTCTAATTCCCTCTTCTATATTCTGGTCACATTACAGGCTATGAAGATTAAAGAAGGGCTGGCTTACAGGTGACATTCATTGCAAGACCACTATGTGAAGATGGTGCATTTTTACTCTAATGGTCTTAAACTATACCAAACAGAAAATTTCAGAGAAATGAATCCCACACCATTCATTTCAGACGCTCGTGTGCTCACAATGTGTCTCATATAGGACCCACTAAGAATTTTTAGTTTCTTGTATTAATGATAATTTATTTAAAGCTTAGAAACATATGTTAAGCATGTGTGCACATGAAAGCTTTAAAAATTGTTTGAAAATGTGAAAACGAGTAAGACTCTTGTTATCCTTGATCAATGTCAGCTGCCATGCACTCCTGGCTGATACATACTATTTCACAAAGACAGACCTGGAAACGGCAATTTGGAATCCACCAGCTGCATGTACTGATTACACACAGAAAATTCTACCCAAGGTCACAAGTGTAGGTTTTCAATATCACTTGTACCTTTGTTTTCCTTCTGAGAAAGGGTCTGTGTATCACGACTGGCCTGAGGCTTGCTATGTTGACCGGGTTAGCTTCAGAGATCTACTAGCTTTTACCACCTGAGTGTGGGATTATCAGAGTGTTCAACCATACCCAGACTAACATTATTTTGAAAACAGATTTAGAAACAAAGAATCCTAAGGAAATAATTACAAGTGTGGTCCCTACAAGCCACAACCACGTATAACACTGGTAGAAAGCAGACTATTTACATTAGTTCACTCTTCAAATTGTTAGGCTGGTATGTAGACCAATTACATTTCCTAATTTTCAAAATTAGGTACTATAAGAGATATATTATCACTGACCTGAAGGCTTGTTTTGTATGTTTATTCAGAGAGAGAGAGAGAGAGAGAGAGAGAGAGAGAGAGTTAAACTCAAAGCCCTATGCATACGTGCAAGGCAACATTCTACCATCTGAGTTACAACCCCTATCCTTGATACAATTGTTTTGTGTATTCATCCATGTTGAATAAAACTCTTTCATGAAGGAAAACCAAATTTTTATCCAGTTCTACAGGAAAAATGGTGACTGTATTAACCAAAGATGAATTCAGGGGCTAAAGATATGTCCGTTGGTTGAAAGCACTTGCTGCTCTTGCCAAGGACCTGGGTTCATTTCCCAATGGTGGCTCACAGCCATCTGTAAACCCAGTTCCAAGGAATGCAGACACACATGTGCACATACACATATGCAGGCAAACATTCATAATCATAAAATAAGTCTTTAAAAAAGATGAATTTTGCATCTCAAGAGTTGTGTCACACTTGAATACAGAGATAAAAACATTGAGTTAGAGGACAATCTGGGCTATTATAGAAAGACCCCATGTAAAAATAAAAACGCACTCAAATTCTAAAGTATTCATTAGACATTCCAAGAGTGTCGTACTTAAAGAAAACTTCCCCAAACACTTGTCTGACTTTAGTAACAAAACAACTCTTGACAAGAATTTTCTTTTCCAAGTGTCCTGTGCAGCATGCCATCTATGCTCAGTCAGCCATGGCAGTGCACACTTGTACTCCCAGCACTTGGGAAACTCGGGCAGAAGGACTCCCCCAAGTTCAAGAGGCCAGTCTGAGGTACAGAACAAGTACCAGACTAGCCAGGGCATCATAGCCAAAACTCACATCTCAAAAGGCTTAAAGACAGTTGCTTACTTCTGCACATGCCAAAGTGCATGGGATAGCACAGCACAGTACCCACTTGGTTAAGGCAGCGTCTCCTGCTTCTGCATCTAGTGTACCTGGAGCTTCAGAGGACTTTGTCTCCATCTCCCATCTCACCTTGGGAGTGCTGAATTACACATGTACACCATGGCACCTGGCTTTTCCCAGGGGTTACGGAAATAATACTCAGGTTGTCAGACTCATGCAGTTCGGACCTTCCACATTGAGCCATATTCATGGCCCAAAAGCTACTCACAATATCAACATATTCAAAATACTGAAACTTAATATCATCAATACTCTTGCTTCAATAACATCACACTACATTCTAAATATATAACATCAATATTGGTAGTCTGCTTCTCATGAAAGACTCTCTTAGAACCAAACTGCTGGATATGGTGGCTCACACCTGCAACCCAAGCACAGAACTCAGGCAGGATTGCCAAGAATTCAAGTCATGCTTGCCTGGCAGTGGTGGCACACAAGCCTTTAGTCCCAGTACTCAAGGCAGAGGCAGTGGGTGTCTGTGAGTTCGAGGCCAACCTGGTCTACAAAGTGAGTTCCAGAACAGTCAGAACTGTTACACAGAGAAACCCTGTCTTGGGGGGAAAAAATGCATACATGTATGACATTCTCAGTTAACAGCACTGGCAGCTCTTCCAGAAGTCCTGAGCTCAATTCCCAGCAACCACATGGTAGCTCACAACCATCCATTATGAGATCTGGTGCCATCATCTGGCCTGCAAAGACAACAGCAGGCAGAACACTTTATATACAATAAATAAATAAATCTTTTAAAAAGTCACATCATTCCAAGTAAAATAGCTGTGGCTTTTCCATTTGTAACAAAACCATTTGACTGGCCTTAAATAGAAGAATCACCAAAATTTCAATGCAAGCTTTAAATTGTAGTTATAAACTTGAGTGTAAAACCTGGTTTTAAAAGGGCTTTGAAAAACTGAAGTGAGCTATGTGTGGTGACACACCTGTAATCCCAATACTTGAGAGATAGGAGGGTCAACAGCTCCAGGGCATCGCAGCTAGGCTGGAGGTCAATATGAACCATCAGACCTTGTATCAAAAGGAAACAAATATTGGGGTGAAGCCTGGGGGTATACAGGTGGAGCCTGGGGGGTATACGGGTGGAGCCTGGGGGGTATACAGGTGGAGCCTGGGGGGTATACGGGTGGAGCCTGGGGGGTATACGGGTGGAGCCTGGGGGTATAGCTCAGAAGTGAACTGCTTGCCCAGTAAAGGCTTGATCTTTAGAACTGGAGGGCTGAACACAAAATGTGCTGATACATCAGCAGCAGTTAGAGATTTACCAATCTCAGAACTGAATATAAACCCTAATGAAGCCAGGCAAAAAAAATGTGAGAAAAATTAGTTGTGTAGAATACAAATCTTATAAGTCATTATTCAATTTAAAAAGTATACTAGACCCTATCTTTACGGTTGTTATTATTATTGCTGTTGTTGTTATTTTAAAGCTAAACTAGAAGCTAGAGAAATGGCCTAGCAGATAAGTACACTGGTTGCTATTGCAAAGGCCTGGGACTGAATTCCTAGCACCCATATGGCAGTTCACAATGGTCAGGAGTTCTGATCCCTCTGACATCTGCAGGCACTGCAAGCACATGGTGCACACATACAAGCAGGTGAGCACCCATATCCATTAAAAAATCAGAGCAAACAACATACAAAATAATGCTCAATTCAGTGTCTTAAATTTTACAACATGATTGTGGACAGCTCATCTAACATGGTATAGACACATACATATTATTAATTACTCCCATTTCACCTAAAGAACAGTGGGCTAAGGCCGGGCGTTGGTGATGCACTCGGGAGGCAGAGGCTGGCAGATCTCTGAGTTTGAGGCCAGCCTAGTCTCCAGAGTGAGTGCCAGGATAGGCTCCAAAGCTACACAGAGAAACCCTGTCTCAAAAAAAAAAAAAAAAAAAAAAACAGTGGGCTAGAAGAAAGAACTGTAACAGAGAGAAAACAAACTCACTCCAACTGGAGAAGTTCAGTACCCATCAACACAACCCAGGAAAACTGTGGTATGTACCCACAGTGCTCAAAGGGCTGAAGGAAGAGCATCATCGAGTTCAAGGCCAGTCTGGGCTACAAAGTGAGGTTCTACATCTTCAGCCTGGGCTACACAGTGAGACCCTTAACTGGTAATCTCATTAGCAGTCTTGTACTTTAATGAGTAGCGAGCAACATTTAGCATGGTGAACCAGATCTGTCAACCACAAAAACTCAGTTGGAAAGAACCCAATTGATCATTATGAAAACTTAAAGACCACAGCCCTGTCCCACTAGCTTCTCAATACAAAACTGGCCACCTGTGCTTCCTGGCTTTATGCTAGAGAGTCACTCTCCAGGCAGGCAACTGGTAAGATTAAATGATCCATATACCCCAAACAAAACAGGCTAAAAAACAGTTCAGGTGCTTGGCTTTAAGGCAGCATCACTGGGGCTTGTATTTTAGTAAGATGACATATAGTCAAAGCAATATTCTTCAAATTCAAATGAAGGGCAAGGATAAATACAGTCCTTACAACCTAGTAGTCATTCCTATGCCAGAGATGTTTTGTTGACATTGATTCACTATAACCTGGACAGCTTTTAATGACATTTTGGATAGAGAAAGGGAAAATAATGCACATGTAGCTAAAGGACAACTTGGGGACATCTCCTCCCATTATACGGGTCTCAGATCAAACTCAGGTTGTCAGGTTGGCAGGCTTGGCAGCATGTGCCTTTACCAGTTGAACCACCTCACCAACCCACCAGAACTTTTAGAACTAAAATTTTAGTTACATAAAAAAATGACAACTTAAAAACTCTTCCATCTATACTATTTCTGCATCCACCTCATTGTCAGGGCTCATCTTGAACTGAGTAGCCACTGGTATCTAGTGCACAGCGTCCTCCTGGGTGCATCTGTGAACTCTCTTCCTGAGCTGGCAAGTGGACAGACAGCAAAGGACAGGGTGAAGGCCTGTCCTGACTGTAGGTGGCATCATCCAATAAGCCAAACAACCAGATAGAATGAAAGCTCTGGATCAATTAGTAAACATAAATAATAGAAAGGAAATCAGCATAGGTCCCTAACTAATTGTGGGGCTTAGTCTAGTGGCTGCAACACATGAAGCCTTGAACATTCTCAGCAGGTGGCTGTAGCACTGAGCGGTACCCTAGGCACTGTCCCTTTTTTTCTGTAAACAGGAAAGGGAACATAAGAAAATCTTGTAGCAAAATGAGTAGAAACAGCAGATAAGGAAGCAGCAAGAGGACATGAGTAAAATTGCCACTCAAAGTTACCAGTTCTTGACCTAGAGAGGGCTAAAATTAGAAACAGAAAGTGGCACAAAAGTAAAAGATAGAAAAATATCAAAGTAGATAACCCTGTTTAGAAAATGTACCCAAGGAAGGTGGGACTCGAAAGACCCAGATCTCAGAACTAAGCAAGGACTGACAGGAAAAGACAAACTTAACTCAGCAGGGCAAAGCACAACTGCTTTCTGAGTGAGCAAGCAGGTTTTCCTATTCTCATTTTACTACTATGATGTAATATTAAAGGTTAAGAACGGGGCTAGATAAAATGTCATTTGTCTGCACAAGTGACCTGGGGAAAATAGCAAACATGGGTTGGGGCTGATTCCAATTTATTTTTTAGACAGGGCTCACCTTGTAGCCCTGGCTGACCTGCCCCTGTGGGGATAAAGCATGCACCACCATGCCAGGCAGATTCCAATTTTAACCAAAACCTTAAAATATTCACACACAGAGAGAAGCAGGCAGGGCTGCTTTCCCTCCTGTCCTCCACAGAGGGACAACATCCACCTATGTGTTCGCTCCGCCAAGTCCACTTGCTTGACCATCATCAAAAGCACACTAAGCACAAAGCAAGTTAAAGCCATAAAGCAGAAGGCAGAGCCTTCAGGCAGTTCAAAGGAAAACAAGAAAATTGCAGCAATCAAGTCAAGGAAACTGCATGAATTACCTGGCAGTCCAGTCAGTGAGGTTCAGGTGGGAGCTTATTTTTATCGATCTCTGAGTCCACTGTTCAACAAATCTTTTGATCCTAAGGACAAAAAAAAAAGGGGGGGTGAATTGTATTTAATTTGTAATTGCAAATTAAAGATAGCATCAGTATTAGTCCTGCATGAATTATCCCCATCTCTCCCTTCAGCATGAGAAAACCATCATGTATACAGGCTCCTCTTGGAATCGGAGTAGATGCCTTTTTGGCCATATCAATACTTGTAATTTGTATAAAAACTTAAAATTCGGGGCTGGAGAGATGGCTCAGAGGTTAAGAGCACTGACTGTTCTTCCAGAGGTCCTGAGTTCAATTCTCAGCAACCACATGGTGGCTCACAACCATCCTTTATGAGATCTGGTGCCCTCTTCTGGCGTGCAGATATACATGGAAGCAGAATGTTGTATACATAAAAAACAACTCCAAATTCACAATGTGATTGTCACAGAAGACAGCACTGTGCACTACCACTCACACTGATGCACATGATAAAGGATCAATCTGACTCCAAACCATTTACTATGCTCATTTACTGCATTATAAGGAAGGTGATGTTTAGTCCTAGGCAAACCCTACCTGAAAGGTACAATGAAAGCAACAGCCTCGGATTCCCCAAACAGCATTTGAAAAACCAGCTTTTTCCCTACTACTAGCACAGAAGTTTATCCTCTCAATCTGCCTATATTCTCCTCTCCAAGACTCTAGGGAAGGGGGCTGGGGGTGCAGCGGACAGGTCACCAACCACCACGGAAGATGGGGTCCTGCCCCTTGGATGCTGCAGCAGAGTAGGGGGCACTTTGATGGGGAAAGGGTATAGGACTACCTTCTCCCCCTGTTCTGTGAGGGGGGGTAGCCAGGATGTCCCAGCCTCTGGCTATCTATTTGCAGTTACTTGAATTTTTTTTTAAAGATTTTATTTATTTATTATGTATACAACATTCTGCTTCCATGTATATCTGCACACTAGAAGAGGGCACCAGATCTCATAACGGATGGTTGTGAGCCACCATGTGATTGCTGGGAATTGAACTCGGGACCTCTGGAAGAGCAGTCAGTGCTCTTAACCTCTGAGCCATCTCTGCAGCCCTTGAATCTTTTTTTAAGGGGGGGGGGACCTTTTAGGGAGGGGAGGGGAGGGTGAGCCAGCTTCCTGAAGTGTCCTTGTGCAAGAAATTTTCAATTAAATGCTTGCTGTGTCTACTGGATGCCAGGACTGTGTGGATAAAAGACAACATAAAGAAATCACTCGCCAGGTGTGGTGGTGTGCACCTTTAATCCCAGCTCTTGGGAGGCAGAGGCAAACACATGTCTATGAGTTTGAGGCCAGCCTGGTCTACAGACAGAATTCCAGGCCAGCTAGGGATACAGAAAAGGGAGGGAGGAAAAGAGAAAGAGATCAAAGGAGGGAGGCTAGAGAGATGGCCCAGTGGTTAAGAGCATACATTACTCTTGCAGTTTCCTAATACCCTTATGAGGCCACTCACAGCCACTGTAACTCCTGTCTTCCATCTCTGGCCTCTGCACTCACATCAGATACACACATAATTATAAAAATGAAAGCAGCTGCATTCAGGAGGCAGAGGCAAGCAGATCTCTGTGAGATCGAGGCCAGCCTGGTCTCCAGAGCGAGTGCCAGGACAGGCTCCAAAGCAATACAGAGAAACCCTGTCTCAAAAAATCAATCAATCAATCAACCAATCAATAGATAAATGTGAAATCATGGTACCACCATTAACAGGGGGAAGCAAACAGGTACTAAAGTTTCTGAAACCAAAGTGGCGTCCATGATGAGCACTGGATAAGCACCAATGACTGTGCTACAGGCAGGGATGAAGAAAAGTGGGAGGTATTAGCACCACAAAATGAGTAACCCTGAAGCACTATTAAGATGAGAAATTAAGACAAATCCAAAAATAGCTAGTGAAATCAGGCAATCTCTGCAAATATTACCTGGATTTATAAAATGCCTTGTTAATTCTTCACACTAAATGGCAAAAGAGACAAGCACAGCCACATATGTCTGCAGTCCCAGAACTGGAAAGGCTAAGGTAGGAAGATGGCTAGTTCCAGGCCAGTTGGGCTACAAAGCCAACCAAATCCTCTCTCAAAAACAAAACAGGGTTGAGGACATAGAGCATTATGAGGGCGTGCCAGTATGTACAAAAGGCCAGATTCAATCCCAGGACCACCACCCCCAAAAGGTGAAAGGGTATAAAAAACACACTTTAAAGGATGTTTTTATTCATATTTTCATGCATGTCCCTGTGCCCCATGAGAGAAATGTGAAAGTCAGAACAACTTTCAGAAATCTGTTCTCTCCTCCACCACAGGCCCAAGTAAACGCCTTTACTCATTGAGCCGTCCTGCCAACTCCAATAACACCTTATATAATATTGGCCATTTGCAGCCAGGCAGCTGGTGTCACACACCTTTAATCCCAGCACTAGGGAGACAGGGGCAGACAAATCTCCAAGAGGCCAGCCTGGTCTATAGGGTGAGTTCCAGGACAGCTATCTCAGAGAAGGGCGGGGGAGGGAGGGAGGGAGGGAGGGGGAGGGAGGGAAGGAAGGAGGGAGAGGAAGAGGAAGAAGAGGAAAGGAAAGGAAATTGAGGAAAAGAGAAAATATGGGCCATTTTTTAAAAGTATGGAAGACAGGATACATAAATAAAATGCATAAAGGCAACATAAAGGCAATCGAAAGTGAAAGTTTGTAGCTCGGCAAAGCCAGGTATTCTGCTCAGAGACTGCAGCCTACTGTGGACAGGGAGGAGGACCGTAGGGGAAGGTGGTGAGTTAGAGCAAAGTACAATGGCACACATGCATGAAATGCCATAATGAAAACCAGTGCTGTGCATGTTAACCCAACAAACACAAAATAAACTATTTTTTAATGTTGGGTGTGGTGACAGACAACCTTTAATTCCAGCATCAGGCTAGCCAGTTACACACAAAGTGAGACCTTTTATCTCAAAAACAAAAGGTTGTGAAGGCTCCCTATTCTGCTTCTAAATCCCTAGAGAGACTGAAGAGACCACAAAACCCTAGCGGCAGAGCAAGCAGTCTGTGAACCCACCGCACATCGTTGGCTGAGCTCAAGTTAGTAAGGACCTAGTTAAAAGGCCAGCAGCATGTCAGCAAGCTGCGCGCAGCTGCTTGTTCTGCCGCTCGCTCGCTCGCTCGGCCTCACCCACTCTGAAAGCTGTAGAGCCAGGCAGGATCTCACTAAATAAATACAGCAAAGGGGGTGGGAGTGGGGGTGGGAGGTGAGCAGGCTCCACCAGTAGAAGGCTTTCCACAGGAACTGTTACAGGGTCAAAAGTTTACAGTGGTTTCAATTTCACCTTTTAGCAGCCAATCAGCAAACAGAGACTGCGCTGACCCTCGGGGCTGCAAAAGCATTAACTCCCTGGCTACCAAGGCTGAGGCTGTTCCTCTGAGGCCTTCTCTTAAGAACCAAGAAAAGTAAAAAAGGCATCAAACACCCTAAGTTCAGGTGACAACTTTATTTTAAACAGAGGTTTGAAATGAAAAATGATTTGATAATTATCCTCTTTCTCCTTCAATTCAGAGTTTCTTTATCTTAAGAGCATCCAATAAACCAATCGATGATGCTAGTAATAAAGACAGAATTAATCAGGGAAGATTGAAGATTAAGAAAAGATTTTCTTCCATGAGGCTTCAATTCTACCAACAACCTAAAAAGATAGAAGATGATGCCAGTTTAGTTCCCAGTAAATGCTTTAAAGCGAAAACTCGATAATGAAGCCCATTAATTATAGTGTTTAGGCCCCCACTCCCTCAGGTCACTGATACAAACTGCAGTGTGCCATCCTTTTCACAAGGGGAGTCTAGAGAAATACAGCTAGAGCTTTTCTAAGGGGCCATTTGTTTTCCTGTATCCTTCTCGCCAAGCCCTTCAGGACCCAGCACAGCCCTCCATGCAACAAACTGAAAAGGTCTTTTGGCAACAGACATAGCAGTCCTCCTGACTGCTTTTTATGTAAGTTTCCAGCAAATGAAAAAAAAAAAAAATCAATGCATTAATCCATTCACTACTGTTGTCAGCATTCTATATTACCAGAGAGCAGCATAGGCAGGCAGGCAAGCACTTTCGTGCAAACACACACATGCACACTCTTCTCCTCCCCCTCCCACCCTCACCCCAGGGAAATGAGGCAGGGGGGATGCTGAAGCCCAGGAGCTAGAAGCCAGCATGGCTACCTGGGGTTTGATGTTTGGGTGGGTTTGTTTTGATTTTTGTTGTTGTAGTTGGTGCTGCTGTTGTTTTTAAAGGGATGGTTGAAGATGTGCTTAAAGCAGTCTCTCTAGAATTTCATATACAGAGAACCCTGTCTTGAAAAACCAAACCAAAAAAGAAAAAAACAAAAAAACAAAAAAAAAAGTCTCTATAGTTCCCAATGACTAAGAACCAGCAGCAATCCTTATGTCCTAGCCTCAAAGTGCTGGGATTACAGATGTGAGCCACTATTCCTTAAGCACACAAGATAAAGGGGGAATAGTTGTACAAATTCTTACCAAAATGATCTACTAAATTCTAAATTTATAGATAGCAATATTTAGCAACCCTAGATTTGAGATTCATACAGGCACCACCACTGGCTACTAAAATGATCCCACATAAGATAGTCTTGGTTTGGATTAAAAAAAAAAAAAAACTATCAAATAGCAGCTATTTCTTAACCAACAGAAGTAAACATTATACAAAAGTAACTCACTTACTACACAACTGCCACGGGCCCAGAACACAGCATACTGTTATATCACAGAAAATCTAGAGAGCAACTTGATGTAGAAGGTTCATCAATGATGACATACGTCTTTTCTCAACTGGGAATTATAACAAGTAATTTTCTACTAATAGCTTCCAAACCCCTATGATATAAATTCATAAATAAGTCTGATTTAAAATACATCTAGTTTGCTCTTTTTGAATGCAGCCTGTTCACATGCATTTAATTTGTTTTCTTTTTTACAGGATGGCCTCATCTTGAAGGAAAATGGATGCGACAAAATTTTACATCAAGTCAGCATGTTAGCCAGAAGCTTTTGTGTCTGTTCTGAATTTGATTAATACAAGCCAAGGTCACTTCCTGAACGATGCCTACCAAGGCAGCTGCAGGCAGAGTAGCATAAGGCTCCGGGAGAGAGTGGGTGTGGTATTTATTAACACTCAGAGAGATTCCATGTCCACAGTTATGCTGGCAAGATCCTGGCACCCTGGTATATAAAGATGAAAAATATTTCTATGCCTTAATATTTAAACACACAAATGTAATTCAATGTGCATAATGTTCATGTCAAAATTATAACTAAAATGTCCTTGATAATATGCAAAAAACATTTTAACTACTTAGAACTATACAAATAATACCGGACACCAAACTAACTAGCCCTACAAGGTGGTGACCTGAACCTAGGGTGCAAATGCCTGAAGATAAAAAGAACAGAATTAGACTCAGTTCCTTCATCTGAAACCAGGAAAGGCCCAAGTCATTTTTACTACAAAATAATTCATAAAATTTTATTGAATTTTTACTTGTCAGCATTATGCAAATGTCATTGTGTCTTAAAAATTCTCACAGTATACATTAACAGCAAGTAGAATACATCCTGTTTCAGCAACAGGAATGTATCAGTGTCAAGAAGTAGCACAGCACGGAAACCTAACCGCACTCCATACCCGCCTATGTGCCCCACACTGCACAGAGAACTGGAGCATACCAGGCAGAGTCAGGAAACCTGCACCTTCCTGTAATTGTCTATAATGGCCTTTTATAAAAGGGTCCTGTGTCTCATTTTACTTTTCAAATAACAATCAAGCTATGATGTTCCAGACACCTATAATCAGCAAAAGCACCCATGAGGGTTTTTTGGTTACTTGTTTAATTCATTTATCTGTCTATTTATTTATTTAGTTTAGTTTTCTGAGACCAGGCTGGTCTCAAACTCAGAGATCCCCCTGACTCTGCCTCCAGAGTGCTGGGGTTAAAGGCTTACAACCAACACCACCCAGCCACTTTTTTTAAATTTTGAAAATTTATCAATATTTTGACCATATTTTCCCCTACTCCATCTCTTTCTTGATCCTCTCCACCTCCTTATGGTTTTAGATTTTGAGATTTCATCTCATTATGTCTTCCATGCTAGCTTCAAAGTGGAAACCAACCCCAGGTGTGCACCACTAGGCCCAGCTTGAATGTGTCTTTTTGTTATGTTTTTCATGCTGGGCGGGGAGCCTTAACAACTGCTCTACCTCTGAGCTGCATTCCCAAGCCACCAGTGATTCTATTACCTCTTTTATGTAGAGTAAGATCTCACTATGAAGTCCAGGCTGCCCTTAACTCACCACTTAGTCCTGATTGGCTCTGACCTCATTATATTCCTGCTTTAGCCTCCACACCCAAAGTGTATTTATGATAGTTGTGTAATTAACACAAAAAACCCTTATTTTAAAAAATTTAGCCGGGCGTTGATGGCGCACACCTTTAATCCCAGTACTCGGGAGGCAGAGGCAGGTGGATCTCTGTGAGTTCGAGATCTCCAGAGCCAGTGCCAGGACAGGCTCCAAAGCTACACAGAGAAACCCTGTGGGGGGTGGGGGAGATTGGAGCTGGGCAGTGGTGGTGCACACCTTTAATCTCAGCAAAGGAGGCAGAGGCAGGTGGAGCTCTGAGTTTGAGCCCAGCCTGGTCTACAGAGTCGAGTTCCAAGAAGACAGCCAGGGCTACACAGAGAAACCCTGTCTCAAAAATATGGGGGTGGGGAGGATTCGTGAGATGGCTCAACAGTTCCCAGCACTTACTGCTTTTCCAGAGAACATGGTGGCTCCAGTTCAGGGATACAACAACCTTTTCTGTCCTCTGAAGGCCATCAGGCATACATGTGGTACACAGACATACATGCAGGTTGAACACTCAAACAAAAAAAAATTAATTTTTTTTTTAAATATGCTGGGTGGTGGTGGTGCAGGCCTCTAGCAGAGGCAGAGACAGGCAGATCTCTCAGTTTGAGGCCAGCCTGGTCTACAGAGTGAGTGCCAGGACATCCAGGGTTACTCAGAGAGACCTTGTCTTGAAAAAATAAATATAATATAATATATATATATGCCAAAAGCTGAAGCAAGGAGTTTACAGCCAGTTCAAAGCTGTACATAGCAAGAGACACTTGAGACAAATCAAAACATCTTGTCAATATACAGAAGCACATTGTTTCTATTTTGTACATAAAGCTCCCCATGCTTTTTCTGACAACTTAGCTGCATAACAACACAAGGACTTTCTATATCATGTTAGGAAAAGGAAGTCAACCCCATCCACACAGGGAGGGAGGAGGCCCTGGATTCAGAGGACTGCTAGTGGCTGTGGCTAAAGAGGTGACTCCAAAGAACTGAGAGCATAACACGCTGCTCTGGGGTTTGTGGTTGCTCCTTTTTTGTGACACTGGAGACTGAACAGGGACTCTGGGCACCAGGCCTAGCTCTGTAGTCGGTGTGTAAGTCCCTCCCAGTCTATGTGACAGAAGCTTAGTCCCCAGTGTCCTGCCACTGGGATGTGGTCAAACTCTAAGGGCCCCCAATTGGAAGGTCTTTAGTCTCTTCCTCTATTTTCACTTCTCTATAGCAAAGTGAGCAGTGTGCCCACCATGCATTCCTACCATGCACTTCTAGCCAAACCATCCAAGGAATGGGTGGTGACTGGGAAAGCTGGAGTTTAAACCCAAATTCAAAGAAGAAGCATTTACTTTAGTTTTAACCCCAAGACCATCTCCTGAATGAGGTCTGAATATGTCAGGTGTTCCTAAATTTCCTATAAAATATACTGTCTAATGGTGGTTGGTTTTGTCTGTCTGGATTATGTGTGAGTGTTCGGCCTGCATGTGTTCTGTGTACGCTAGGGGCTCACAGAGGCCAGAAGAGGGCACTCACTGGACCTGAGTCTGTGAAAAGAGAAGCCTGTCCGCCCCTCCCTCCCTCCCTCTCTTGTGATAAATGGTGGGTGTTTTACCTTCATGTATGTCTGTACATATGTGTACAGTGTCCACAGAAGCAAGAAGAGGGCATAGGATCCTCTAGAACTGTAATGACAGACTTTTTGTCAGTGTTAGGGATTGAACCCAGGTTCTCAAAGAAGAACAGCCACTACTCTCAACCACTGAACCAATGTTTCAGTGCAACAACATGTGCTCTTAATTACTATTTCTTTTGGTGTTTTGAGAGAGGTCTCACCATGGAGACCAAGTTGACCTTGAACTTAGATCTGCCTCCCCAATGGTAGGATTAAAAATATTCACCACCACACTTGGATCATGTATTGGTTTTAAGTGTGGGTCTTTTATTGACTTTATTCAGTCTATGTTTAGAATAAGACACATTACTTTGGGGGCAATTATCCAAGAATACTTAAGATGGTTTCTCTGGTCCTACCTATTTCAAGTAGCAGAGTGAGTGGCAGGTTTTCACCCTTCCTGACATTCCTTTAGGTCCAGGAGACTCTGTTTCAGAGTACAGATGGGGGGAATAAATACAGCCCACAAACTCAGAAATATTTATCCAATTCATGCTAAAAAGGGGCTGGGAAGATGACTCATTAAAATAAACCAGAGTTCAAACCCCAGCCCCCATGTAAAAAGCCAAGCACAAGCCTATAATCCTAGAGCCCTGGAAAGGTGGGGACAATTGTGTAGCACATTATTAAAAACCCAGAGACAGATATTGGGGTACAACTTCAAGTGGAGATCAGAGAAGCAAAGCAGCCAACCACTAGCTCTTGCCTCACCTCAGAATGAAAGCTGTGATTCTGCCTCCTCCACAGGCTCTCCACCAAGCCTCAATGTGGCTGGAGACTAAATCTTAGAATGCAGCCTGAAAACACTGGGCTCCTGTCTTTTATATTATACCTCTCATGGCTGGGATTAAAGGTGTGAGCTCTAATTCTCTTTTAGACTCTCCTGTAGGCCTGGGTGGCCTTGAACTCAGAGATCCATCTGCCTCTGTCATGAGTCCTGGGATTAAAGGTGTGTACCACCATTGTCCAACCTCTATAGCTTGTGGCTGGCTTTGCATCCTGAACCCTGAAGGAAGCTTTATTAAATCATAAATAATGTATCACTACACAATTGGATTCCTGGGGGGCTGCACAGCTAGTGTACCTGAATCCACAAACTCCATGTTCAATGAGAGTACCTTCCACAAAAATAAGGAGAAAGCAACTAAAGACATCCAATATCAACCTCTAGTATGTACATTCTTGTACATGCATAGACATGTGTGCATACAGACACACAGACACAGACACACAGACACAGACACACAGACACAGACACACACAGACACACACAGACACACACAGACACACACACACACACACACACACACACACACACACACACACACACAGAGTAAGGCTTTGCCTTGGTGGTAATTAACTATAGTCCCAGCATACAGGCGGCTGAGGCAGGAGAATTACTGCCGATTCCAATCCAATGTGGGCCTCAAGAGTTCCGGGTCAGGCTAGACTACAGTATGAAAGGTCTCAAAAAGAAACAAAAAATGAGGGTGTTGGTGGCGCATGCCTTTAATCCCAACACTCAGGAGGCAGAGGCAAGTGGATCTCTGTGAGTTTGAGACCAGCCTGGTCTACAAGAGCTAGTTCCAGGACAGCCTCCAAAGCCACAAAGAAACCCTGTCTCGAAAAACCAAAAAGAAAAAAGAAAAAATGAGCTGGGTGGTGGTGATTTACGCCTTTAACCCCAGCACTCAGGAGACAGAGGCAGGCAGATCTCTGTGAGTTCCAGGATAGACAGAGCTGGTACACAGAGAAACCCTGTCTTGGCGGGGGTGGGGAAAGAGGAAGGTGGGTAAATCTTAAGGTTAAAAAAAAAAAAATAGAATTTTCCAAGGGTAACCCAAAATCCAGCTAAAGAGATCAGTACATCTGAGTCCATTTATTACCTGTTATATCTGTGCATGTGAACACTTTGAGGCAGAAAGAGGGCATCAGATCTGAAGTCATCTGAGTTATAAGCTGCCCAAAGGGAGTGCCGAGAACTGGACTCTGATCCTCTGAAAAAGCAGCACGCACTCTTATTTAACAACTGAGCCATCTCATAAAGCCCAGATTCCATTTTTTCTAAAATACCACATGACAAGATGGCTCAGTAGGTGAAGATGCTTGCCATTAAGCATGGTGGCCTGAACTCAATTCCCAGGCACCCACACACACACAGCATACATTCACACAGACAGACGTACAAACATACATAATTCAAAGTAAGCTTCAGATGACCACAGACATAATTTGGAGTGTCAAAATGAAGAGTGGGTGGAACCATCCACTAACTAACCACAGGAATCCACAATAAGCATAGAACAAACAGCATACAGAGGAGCTCTTCCTTGCAGTGGAGAGGCAGACAGTTAAGCAGAGAAGGACTGAAAGAACTAAAATATCAGCACTCAGGGGGAAAAAAAATCAAAATTACTAATTTAGAAAGTGAGCCCAAGGAAGCTAGAGACTGGGTGAAAGTTGAAGGAGGGTGGGCTATCTCCATAATCAGACACTCAACACCCACAGATGGAACAGACAGCATCTCCTCTTAAGTAACCATGCAGTGGGGAACACAGCAAGTGCCAACAACCAGAGTTAACATCACCAAATGTGCAGGGTGGTGGCACACACCTATACCCCAGCAATGGAGGAGGTGGACTGGCTACATTCCATTAGAGCCCAATCTGAGAAGGCCGGTCGGTGTCTTACATTGTCTGTGTAGCTGCCCACATCCCGGGAACCAACCCTGGTTAGACTAAACTAGGGGAGTGAGGCCATCACTGCATGTTTGCCAATAGGACCAACAAACAGGCTGTGAGCTCTGTGGCTGTCTCTCAATTGTACTCAACCTTAATACTGACCTGAGAATTAAAGTATTATAAAGGGTTAAGGGTCAAGTTCAGACTTAGCATACTTGCCTAACATTTGCAAGGCCCTGAGTTCAATCTCCAGAACTAGGAAAACAAAAACAAAAACAAAAACAAAAACAAAAACAAAAACGGAGAGGGTGTTGGTGGCGCACGCCTTACATCCAAGCACTCGGGAGGCAGAGGCAGGCGGATCTCTGTGAGTTTGAGACCAGCCTGGTCTACAAGAGCTAGTTCCAGGACAGCCTCCAAAGCCACAGAGAAACCTTGTCTCAAAAAAAAAAAAAAAAAAAAAAGGAGAAAATATTTGCAAAACATGTGCCTAGAACAATTCCATCAGTAAGTGATTGCTGCACCAACACAAGGATTAAGTTAGACTCCCAGCACCAAAAGTCAGGCAGAGCAGCACACTCTCCAACTCATAGCACTGGGGAAACAGAGACAGGGGAGCCCTGGGGAATACTAGGCAGCCAATCTAGCCAGATCAGCAAGCTTCATGTTCTATGAGAATCCGTCTCTAAAAATAAGGTGAAGAGCCACTCTGGAAGACATGCAAGCCTTCATGTACATACACAACTACCTAAACAGTATGTGCCACGCATACAAGTACACACATATACACATTCACTCCCAAAAACTATCTGAAAAATGATACATGTAAAATATATAAAGAACTAAATTATTTGGAAAAATAATCGAGAAAAAGAAAACCTAAATTTTAAAATATGCTAAAGATGAGGCTGGGAGGGATTGCTCAATCAATAAAGTGCTTGCCTTGCTGCAAGTACAAGGGTCTGTGCTTGATACCCAGTACCCGGGGTAAGATAAATAAATAGCAACCTTCTGCTGCCCCCTCCCACAAAAAAACAAAAAACAAAAAACAAAAACAAAAAACATTGTGAGCTTGGTGGCACACTCTTGTAATCCCAGCACTGGGAAGGCGGAGACAAAATGACCTCTGAGGGCTCACTGGTCAGTCTAGCCTAACTGCTAAATCCCAGACCAGCAAGAGACCCTGTGTCAAAGGAAATAGATTACAATGGATGGCACCTGAAGTTATCCAGTTATCCTCCCACCTTTCTCTCTCTCTCTCTCTCTCTCTCTCTCTCTCTCTCTCTCTCTCTCTCTCTCTCTCTCAGGCAAAGAAAGGCAGGCTACCTGGATAAGCAGATAAAGGTGATTGCTGTCACGGCTAACTACCTACCTAAGTATGATCACCTAAAACCCACATAGTAGGACTTAAGTTGTCTTCAGACTGCCACACACAAGCAAACATGTGAAAAGACACTAAACCACATACGCCCTTAATAACTGCAAATTTCCATGATGAAAAATACTAACACGCTGAATACATCGGCTTAACATACAAAACAGCAATGCCAAATGGTAACTAAGGAAAATGCAAACCAATGGGGCTTTAGTATACTGGTAAGAATAAACTAGGAAGGAAAAAGAAGTGTATTTAAAACTTAAATTCTCCATCATATGGCAATAACACAATGTTTACAAAACTATAAAATTACAGTAGTAACACATAACTTATTAGGAAGGAATCTACTGTCAGCTCCAGTAGCTGATGTAGCATTCTGACGAAGCCATTCTCAGATATGCTAAAATCCCATCTGTCTTATGTGGCACAGCTCAACAAGGGTATTCTAATCGGATTTAAGTCAGTATGGCTATACAGCTAATTAGAGCCAAAATCTACTCAAATTTTTAAAAATCAACTCTCTGAGTCCTGTCATAACATTTTAAACAAATAAAAACAGTCAATGAAAGCTACTGTCACAGTTGGGACTGGAGAGGGAGCTAGCACTTGCTGCTCTTCCAGAGGACCCAGGTTCAATTCCCAGCACCCACTTGACAGTTCATAGTTCCAAGGAATCTAAATGACCTCAGTCAGTGGGCCCTTCCCAAGCATGGTACATACATGCAGACATAATACCCATACACATAAAATGCAAAGAAAGCAAGCTAGCTACTATAAGTAACTTTCTGATCAGGATGTGACTGTGGCCAGGAACAGCAACAGTGAAGCAGAGTGTCCCACAGGGTGTCCCAATGTCCCGGAACTCAGGATATACAGCTTTAGGCTCCCCCTGCCTCAGCTTCAGGAGTGCTATGACTAAGGCAAGCATCCAGGCTTCCCTGCACCTCTGCACAAGTCTCTTGCCCTTATCAGCTGCTGTCTCATAACCCTTGCTCTTGACAGCTCTCTTACCCTCTGCACTGACTCGGCTACAGAGCCAACAGTGAGCACACAACACCATGCTGATCAAATGGGAGGAAGAACCGTGTGGCCAATGTCCAGAACAATAGGGTCCATTTCCAACACTGCACCCCCCCCATTTTCTTTATTAGGAAAAGAATTAAGGGCATGTGAGATGGCTCTGTAGACAAGGCTGGCCTCAAACTCACAAAGATCTGTCTCTGCCTCCCAAGTGCTGGGATTAAAGATGTGTGCCATCACCACCCTGTTTTGTTTTGTTTTGTTTTGTTTTGTTTTTCCTTGATATTCATCCTTTTTGTGTATGGAGTTTATACAAACTATAGGGTACAGAGGTCATGGCCTGCCTCACAGATGAGCACACAGACATATATACACACAATGCATATGCACAGATACACACACAGGTTAAATTTAGACATACATATTCTATTTCTATAGTTAATTCTTCTGAAATTGGACACAAAATACTTCCCAAACTGTTAATTTAGCCAAGTGTGGTGAAGTGACTGCCTCTAATTCAAGGCCAGCTTGGGCTACACAGTGAATCCAAAGGAGCCGGGAGGTGGTGGCCTTTAATCCCAACACTCCTAGGCAGAGGCAGGAGGATCTCTGTGAGTTCGAAACCAGCCTGCTCTACAAGAGCTAGTTCTTGGACAGGTGCCAAAGCTACCCTGTCTCAACAAACAAAAACAAATCTAAGGAAAAAAAAACCTGCAATTTGCTACATGGCCAGTCAGTCAGCCACACTCAAACTTCTCTTGCTCTTCCTAAATGCACCTAGGAAACAAAATCCCTCTAAGATCGCCAAGAATACATAAAATAAGTTGTCAGACAAACACAAGACCAATCAGCTTGGAACACACAGCATTCTACATTGTGTATATGGCAGTTCTCCACTACTGAAGATAACCCAAACTTTACTACACAAACCAATGACACCACAAAGTCACAATGGGCAAGAGAACCTTCTTGCTTTATAGATAGGGAAACAAAGCACAGTATCTGGAGCAGGTTCCCACAGCAATGGACAGATGACCTATCCAATATTCTTTCTTCTAGATCATATTGCCTCTTTCCACAATTTACCTTGTTTTGTTTGGCTTGTCTTAATTCCATTATTTATTATTTGCTTGTTTGTTTATTGCGGAGGCATGTATGTAGAGGCCAAGAAAGCCCTGAGAATCAGTTTTCTCCTTCCAACATGTGGGTCCCAGAGTTCAAAGTCAGGTAGACACGCTTGGCAGTTAATGCATTGACCCAGTTAGCCATCTACGGCCCTAACAGCTTAGATTTAAATCAACTCCACTTTTCCAACTTAGCAAAATAAATGTATGAGAACACATTGCTTCATAAATATGAGAAAGGAGACACTCATCAGCAGGCAGGTATTCTCTGGGATATTTATAACACCATCTAGAGATCACTGAGCATACAATGTAAAATAATCTTGAGGGGATACTGCACACGAGTCAGCTCTGCAAACACAGAGATGGCATGACACTGCCCTGTGCAAGCAAATCAGTCTAATTCTGAAAGCACAGCAATCAGTTAGAGTGTAATTATCTCACACACACACACACACACACACACACACACACACACACACACACACACACACACGTCTAGTCAGGTGTGTGAACAGCATTTACTATGTTTCCTTTGTACAGGAAGCCTCCCAGCTCTGATGTCAAAGTCACCTTCGAGCACTAATGGAAGCACATGGCCCTGATTCCCCCTTGCCCAGAACAAGACTCGCTGGGAAGACTAATGTAAGGGGCAGTTCTCTTCACATTTCCCTTCACCGAAACGGCTTTATAAGCAATACATGACACATAACGTTCATATTTAACTAAAAGGCTACAATTTAGAAAATGGGAGCAAGAAAAATTAACAGGAGTATGAGACAAAGAGTACATGATACAGAAGCCAAGTGGACAATAGGGCTCTGAAATTGAGTTTGAAAAAAAAAAAATGGACACCAAACTGCAACTTAGAGCTCATTTTACCAAAGAAAAGAAACACTAAAGGCATCTTTGCTAACACATGTGAATGAGAAATGCCAAGGAAGGCATGTATGTCCAGATGCTCTAATACAATCAATTTGTGTATTTTTTAAAAAACAATGTATTATAATCTATGGTTACTTTACAAATTTATCACTAACTGCTAATCTGGCAGGTTAAATTTCAACATTTCAAAGTACCGGTTATGTTTTCTAGAAGTGCTTCAGTAAGTCGACATAATAATTAACATTATTTGATCTACAAAATCTGAGTATTCAGTGCTAAGAGTGATGAGTGACCTTGAGGCAGCACTTGGAAGGCAGTCGCCATGGCAACACTTCCACAAAAGTGCCTCATCCTCAGCAAAAGGACCAACCTAGAGCATAAGGATTTTTAAAACAGAAAACCTCCATCCACACCCACAGTGAAGCAGGGAAGGGGGAGGGCGGGGAGTCGGAGATTCACACCTTCTTTTACAAAGTCTCTACATTAACCTTCCTGTTTATTCTTCAGAAGACACAAATTATCTTCACAGCAATATATCTGATCTCACAAAAAAAAAAAAAACTATCTCTTTTTATTTGCTGAATGGGCTAATTTATTTCATTTTGAAAGATACAAGTTTCATTTTTTTTTTCAATACAATCAATGCTGTTTTGCTGTTTTTAAATCAGCCAGAAATGGTCCCACACTGGCAATCCCAGCACTGAGAAGCCTGAGGCAGGATGCTGGACAGTAGGATGTTGGCCCTGGGATGTGTACTGTATCAAAAGAGAGAAAGAAGGGCTATATAAGGGGGAGGACACTGAGCGGAGAAGAGACATTATCTTCCAGCACGCACTTAATGAAGAAAACACAAACACAGAGAGGCTGATTTCAAACCTCAGACATAAAAGTGCACTCATGACTGCTGACACACAGCAAGCCCTGATGACACTGTGTCCACAGTTCCCTCCAGGGGTGCTTCCTGAAAGCCCAGAGGAGTCATTTTATTATCACAACAGTCAGCAGAAACTTGACACCAACCAGATATTCAACAACTTCACAATCTCTCACATTGCTACCAAAGTATTCCTGAAAAGCTCTGCCCAGAACAGCTAATGTTTTTCATCAGCCTCATTCCAAAGCAGTCACTTCGATGGTTTCCAGCATTTACATCTTCGACAAGAAAGCATCACTTGTACACATTCAAAGCATTGTTATCCATGTCTAACTCAGAAACTTTACAACTCCCTCTTCTCTTGTAATACAAAGTCCTGTCCCTTCTCTGACACAGGATCTGCACCCAATCCCAGTATAAAGAAAGAGACTGTGACAGGAGCACTCCTGGAAGTTTGAAGCCAGCCTGAGCTGCAATGTGAGTCTCAGCCTATCTTGGACTTCAATGTGAGACTACCTGCCCCTTAAAAAAAAAAAAAAAAATTATCATTATATTTGTGAAAATGTCCTCCCTAATCTAAGAGGATATAAACTGAAATCACTGCATTTCTGCTCATAGGCTGAATACTGGAAAACCACATCAGTGGCTATTCAAAATTTTAAATGTTGATTAAAAAATGAAAAGTACATTTTTCCATTTACTATACATGAATCTATTTATTCATATTCCCTAACCCCACCCCATTTTTATCATTAGTTTGCAAAACTATAAGGACTGATGGGGTGGACGACTGGATGGGTAAGGCATTTACCACCAAAACTTGCCCACCTGGATTTAAAACCCTAGGACAGACATGAAAGAAGAGGGCTCCCCATGACCTTCACATGCCTGTCATGGCACACACATGTGCCAGGCATTTAAGCTAATCTACATAGTGACTTGCAGACCAGTCAGAGCCTCATAGCAAGATCCTATGCAGGTTTTGTTGTTGTTTTGTTTTGTTTTGTTGAGATATGGTCTCTCTCATAGCCTTGGCTGCCTGGAACTCACTAGAGATCTGAATGGCCTCTGCCTCAGAGTGCTGGGACTCAAGGCATGTGCCACCACACCAGACCAAAAAAAAAAAAAAAAAAAAAGGTAATACTAAGAAAAAAGGATGGCAATGTTATATTACCTAAATAATTACAAAACTAACTTATAATACACCCATACCATGAAATACTATAGTTTCTAAAATGCTCACAACATATTATAAAACAATATAATCTCATCTCTCTCTTTATAGGTGCTATGTATGTGTCACTTGGACATAAAAAGTCTGCAGCCTGGAATGTTTTTTAAAAAAAAGTCTGATGCCAAGCACAGAGGCTGCAGTCCCACACTGGAAGGTTAAGGGAAAATAACTGAGACTTCAAAACCAGCCTGGGATGTATAGTGAGAACATGCATAAAACTAAAAAGCATATACTAAAATCATATTCCCTCATTTTTTCTTTAACACTTGCTATTATCTATAGAGAACATATATTAACTTTATAATAAAAGTCTTTACACCTTTTAAGTTTTGTGCATTATATGCAACCCCAGAAAATTAACACTAATTTAGGAAGCATTCTCAAATATAACTCAGTAATAACTTTTTTTTTGAGACAGGGTCTCACTATGTAGCCCTGGCTGGCCTAAAACTAGCTATGTAGCTCAGGATGACCTGAACTCAGAGATCTGATTGCTCCTGCCTATCAGATATCCTGCATATCAGATATTTACATTATGATTCATAACAGTAGCAAAATTGCAGTTATGAAGTAGCAACAAAATAAATGTATGGTTGGGAGTCACCACAACATGAGTCACAGCATTAGGAAGGTTGAGAACCAGTGGCTTACAGGTTAAAAGCACTGGCTGTTCTTCTAGAGAACCCAGGTTTAAGCATCCATATACTGGCCTCCTAGGGTACCAGGCACACATTTGGTGCAGACAAAGACAAAACACCCAAACATATAAAATAAATTTTCAAGAAATAAAAAGCTCCATCGATTACTGAGACTCCACACTGTGACTCAAATGGCAGTGCTGCCCAGAGTGCAGGCTTATGTCATGCAGCCTGTGTTGCAACTTCCCCATCAGCCATGATTCTGTCCAATAACCCCTTTCTCACCAAGCCTCTGTTCTTCCTCTCCAAAAGAGCACACACGACATTCCAATCTCATAGAGCCTTGAAATCCCTCCATCAACACTAAACCGTGGGAGATTTTCTGGCAGCTCCATCTCATTCTTAATAGGCCATCTCTTGACAAACACTTCAAGCAGTTCTGGCTGGCCTGGAACTCGGATCCACCAGCCTCTGCCTGCCAAGCACTGAGGTTAAAGTTTGGCCACCATACCCAGCTGCAAACCTTTCCAAGTCATTGCAACTGAATGCCTAGCACCCAAGTGTCCCAGGGATCTGACATCCTCCTTTGGTCTTCTTAAGCACCAGTAAGAAAGACATGTGGTACACAGATATACATGCAGGCAAAACACACACACACACACACACACACACACACACACACACACACACTAAAAGAAGGGTTTCTTGAACCATTACATATGCCATCCAGGAAAGGTAAGCCTGGGTCTTGGAACAAGCACCCACATCACCAGCATTGTAGTTAGGTGGCACCTGGAAACTAGATCAAGAGCTAGTGCTAAGAAAATACATATGTAATATATATTTATATTGCCCTTCCCCTAAAATGAAATTGATGACTACTTTTTATGACATCCTAGAGCCCTCATCCAGTGGCTGATGGAAGCAAAGACAGACATCCACAGATATACACTGAAATGAACTCTGGAACTTAGTTGAAGAGAGGGAGGAATGAAGATTGAAGGGGTTGGTACCAGGTTGGAGAAACCCACAGAAATAGCTGGCCTGAACAAGGGGGAGTACATCGACCCCAGATGCTGTCTGGGAGGCCAGTACCCCTGAACATGGATGTCAATGAGGACGCCTCTGCACTCCAGGGGGGCCCTGGTAGTGGATTAGTATTTTTCCCTGGTGTAAGAAGGGACTTTGAGAGCCCATCCCATGTGAAGGGATGCACTCTTGCCCTGGACACATGGGGAAGGGCCCAGGCCCAGCCCAGGATGATGTGATGGACTTGGGGAGCCCCCGTTGAGGGCCTTACCCTGCCTGGGGAGTGGAGGGTGGATGGGGTAGGGGATAGGTCGGGGGTGGAAGGAGGGATGGGGGTGAGGGGAGGGAGAGGGAGAAGGGATTGACATGTGAAACAAGCTTGTTCCTAATTTGAACTAATAAAAAAAATTTGAACTCGAAGAAACCATTCTGAGCGAGGTAACCCAATCACAAAAAGACAAACATGATATGCACTCACTAATAATGTGGATTTTAAACATAGAGTAAGGGATAACCAGCCTACAATACACACTGCCAGAGAAACTAGTAAACAAGGAGGACCCTAAAAGAGACAAACTTTGTCCCCTGAAGGAGAAAGGTTCACGATCCCCTGAGCAAATTGAGAGCATGGAAAGGGGGGAGGGAGCTACGAGAATGAGAAGGGAGGAAGAGGAAGGATGCAGAGGTCATGAGGGAGCAGAAAGGTTGAGTCAGGTATAGATTAGAAAAAACAATATGTGATAGGTAGGGTTTTAGTTGAGGGGGTGGTAGGGGAGGAGGGGAGGGAGAAGGGAACTGGGATTGTCATAATTCAATCGTGTTTGTAACTCAAATAAAAAAAGGAAAAAAATTTAAAAATATATATATATACATATATATATATATTATACGAATAAAATAATTTAGGGAAGGAAAGCAATGTAACTACACTGGCTATAGATAAGAGGGGTACAATAATGAAACAGAGAAGCCATAGGATGGGAGGGTGGTCTTTAACAACTACTGCTTCTGAACTGGCAGCAGCTGATAGCATGGATGGCCCTATATACAAAGGACCCTGTGGGAGTGTTCAGATCAAGGTTCTAGACCATTAGGTTCCCTTATCTTACCTTCTCATACGATGGGCCTTTCTGTAATTCAATTCAGGGCATCTGAGAAATGTTTCTTGTTTGGAGGCACATTATCAGGTAATCCAAACTGGCCTCAAGGATACTATGGAGGAAGAGGACCCTAAGCTCCTGACCATTCCTCCTCTAGCTCCTGGGTGCTAGTGTCACACCCATGTCCACAGGCCTCAGCACAGCATGTCCACCAGAAACAGTTCCAGCCTAACAGACCATGGCTAAAATTAAACCAGAGACTTTCTTAACATACCCTACAAAGTTTGAAGATAAAAGAGGATATTCAAGAGCTAGAGAGATAGTTCAGCAGTTACTATAGAGGATCCAGGTTCAAATGCCAGCACTACATGATGGTTTACACCATCCTTAATTCCAGTTCCAAGGGATTTGATACCCTCTTCTGACTCATGCACCTGGTGCACATACATACATGTAGGCAAAACCACTCCTGCCTTAGCGTGTACCCTCTCTGAAGAATGCTCTATTCATGTATATGATTAAACTTGTTTTATTTTTAAATATTTATGTGTGTCTTTGTGAATGTATGAACATGTGTACACGCATGCATATGCACACCAGAGTTGATAAGCACAGACAAAACACACTATTCTATTTCTTCAACTGAAATTTTCTGCAACATCCAGCCACAGGGGAAAGGAATGGCTCAAAATAAAGGAAATGAAGATGGCAAGATAACTCAGCAAGTAGACACTTGCTACCAAGCCTGACCCGAGTTCCATCCCTGAAACCCACATTGTAAAAGAATTAACTCTTGCAAGTAGTCCACTGACCCCCCCCCACACACACACACACACACCAGTCTCACTAGCTGAAAGTATCTCCCAGAAATAAATATATTTAAATCGTAGCCTAGCTGGGCAGTGGTGGCGCACACCTTTAGTTCCAGGATAGGCTCCAAAACAATACAGAGAAACCCTGTCTCGAAAAAAAAAAAACAAAGCAAAACAAAACAAAACAAGAGTCCTTTATACAAAAAAGGCAAAGAATAACTAGGCCATCCTAAATACAATGGCCTCTTTAAAAAGTATGCACCTGGCTCCTGACTGAGTGCATGTATGTGTACATACACACCACTGTATTCATTTAGGAGCCCATGGAGGTCACAGGAGGCATCATATTCCCCCAGAACTGGAAATACAGACATGAGTGCTGGGAACAGAACATGAAGAGCACAAATGTTTTCTTTTTTCTTATTTTTTAGAGGGGGGTGGTGGTGGCTCAAGACAGGGTTTCTCTGTGTAGCTTTGAAGCTGGTCCTGGAACCCAGCAGTCAGGAGGCAAAGGCAGGCTGATCTCTGTGAGTTCGAGACCAGCCTGGTCTACAAGAGCTAGTTCCAGGACAGCCTCCAAAGCCACAGAGAAACCCTGTCTCAGAAACAATAATAATAATAATAATAATAATAATAATAATAATAATAATAAATACTGACAGAAAACAATACTTTAAAAGACTTGCAAATAGCTGGGCTGGGGGAAGGGACACGCAACATGCTTGACAACTCCAGTGGCTAATAACTACTCTACAAAGTTGCATCCCAGGAAGGTGGCAGTGTATCCTGGTGAGTCCGGTAGCCCTACACATTGCAGCCAGCCTGGGTTTGATCTACATATAAATTCCAGCCCAGCCACAACTACACGAGACATACATCAATCAATCAATAAGAAAGTTAAACACTGGAACAGGTACCTATAATCTGAGCACCCAGGAGGTAGGGTAAGAGACACAGAGTTCAGGCTAGCCTTACAGGATACCTTATCTCACAAATAAATATTCAAACAGATGACATATATCATTTAAGAGACACAGAATTCCTTTAATCTCCATAATACCAAAGATCAAAGAATGATTTGTTTTCATCAAGTCATACTATCATTATATATTCATGAAGCAGATATTTGAATATGTGCTGCACTGTCTATAATGAATAACAAATTCTTCTCTGACCACAGGCCTCTACTCAATCAAGTCAAATGTAAATATAACAGATTAAAAGAAAATCAACATTCATTATTTGAAAACAGGCCTTTGTGCTACTGCAGACATCAAGGAACCAATAACATTTATTGAAATAAAAAGCATTTGGCCTGGAGAGACAGCCAGGTGAGTAGAGTGCTTGTCAGCAAGCCTGGCACCCAATGAAATCCCAGGGACGTATGGCAGAGAACAGACTCCCACAAGTTCTCCTCTAACCTCCGCACACATGTGTGAGCACACACACCCTTCAGTATAGCTGAGTTACAGGCAGCTGTAAGCCACCCGACATAGGTGATGGCAACCTAACCTGGATCCTCTGCCAAAGTAGTAAGTGCTTTAAATTTGTTTGTTTGTTTGTTTGTTTGTTTTTAACTAAAAGACAGGGTCATTCCATGTAGCCCTAGTGGTCCTGGAACTCTACGTAAACCAAGCCAGCCTGAAAATCACAGAGGTCGGCCTTCATGCTGGAATTAAAGGTGTGTTACCACTTCCCCTTGCTGCAACTACTGAGCGACCTCTCCAACATCCAGAAAATAATTTTAATTATACAGGAAGTTACTGGCAATCCTTGTTTTCTTCTTTGTGCATTTGTTTTCCCTGGGAACATGAATTAATCACTTTTATAATAATTTAAAAAAAGAAATGCTTTAGAGAGGGAAATAAAATCAAAGGTCTTTTTTATAAGACAACCAAAAAACGTGATTTAAAATTTGCAGAGTTCCGAATTATGTTCAAAATGAAAGCAGAAGTCTTGCTGGGCGGGTGGTGCTGGTGGGGCTGGCCAGATACCAGTGCTTGGAAGTTAGAGATAAGAGGCTAACAAGTTTGAAGCCTGCCTGGGAAGGCCATAAGGAAGTCTGTGAGGACATAATGAGAAGACCATCTCAAAAATCAAGAAGTAGAGATGTAACTTGGGGCTAGAATGCATGTCCGGTATGTGCAAGGCTAAGCTTCAAACCCCCGCACTTACCCAGATACAAAAATGCTTCCACCAATGGGCCTTCTCGCCGTGCATTGGTAGCGCACGCCTTTAATCCCAGCACTCGGGAGGCAGAGGCAGGCGGAACTCTGTGAGTTCGAGGCCAGTCTGGTCTCCAGACAGAGTGCCAGGATAGGCTCCAAAGCTACACAGAGAAACCCTGTCTGGAAAAACCAAGAGTGAGTGGCTCTCTTCACACAAAATGCTTCCCCTTTCCAATCCTTCCTCCTAGGCTTCCTCTCTTTAACACTTTGTTCACATGCTATTTTCTCAGTCAAAATTTAACATAACCACCCAACTAAAATGTAAAATCAGGAGTTAGGGATATAACCCAATAGCAGACTTGTCTAGCATACACAAAGCCCAAACATACACACCCATGCATTCAAGTCACTGGTATGTTCCTGACAATCTAGACAACATTCAACAAATTTTTGTATTGTATATTTTAAAATGGAGCCAGACAGGGGCGTTGATGGCAAACATCTTTGATTCCAGCACTCAAGAGGCAGAGGCAGGCACCTCTGTATTTCGAGACCAGCCTGGTCTTCAAGAGCTAGTTCCGAGACAGCCTCCAAAGCCACAGAGAAACCCTGTCTCAAAAAACCAAAAATAAATAAATATTAAAAAGTAAAAAAGGGAGCCAAGTGCAATACCAGCACTTGGGAAGCTGAGGCAGGAGCATTAACATTAGTTTGATGTGAGTTGCATGCTGCATGGGCTATATAAGGAAGACCCTGCTTCAATTTTTTAATTATGTGTATATATGTCTATGGACTTCCCCAGATCCCAGAGTTCCAGGAGGCGGGCAGTTATCTGACATGAGTGCTGGGAATTGAACTCATGACCTCTGGGAAAGCAGATGGTTCTCTTATCCACTGAGCCATCTTCTCTAGACTCAAGGTTTGGTTTTTGTTGTTTTTGAATTTTAATTAGAGACCCTGTCTGGAGGGGTCCTGAGTGTGGTGATATATACTTCTTGTGAAGTCCTAGGGAAGCAGAGACAAAAGGATCCGACATTCAAAGCTACCCTGAGTGTTCAAGGTAGACCTGAATCACCAAGGGGGGGGGGGTGAGTTCGCATGCAGGGATTGTGTGGAAGGGATGTGGTCACTGGAACCAGCCAGTTCAAGAGCAGACTAAAAAGAAAATCTTCGGCCAGGAGCAGGACTTTCAAATGTAAGGCAGTTTAAGAGTAAGAGTGAGCAGCCAGAGGCGGGGCTGGAAGGCTGACAGGAAGGCTGCAGGCCAGAGGAAATTAGGGTGAGAAGAAAGGGATAAATAGCTGAAAATTTAGAAGGCTGAAAGGGAAGTCATGAAGAGGTCAGAGATACACAGAAGCCAAGAGAAAGGGTGAGACTGAACAGCGGGAGAAGCAGATGACTGAAGCAGAGGGTGGGACCCTGCTCCAGCAGCCTCTATTCCGGCCCAGAACAGGGTTACTTGTGCATTCATGTGGCTTATCTGCTACCACACTGACCCTCAAACTCTTCACCTTGGAATGCTGGTGTTTTTAAGGCTTAGCTTGCAGGGCGGGAGGTTTTTTTTTAATTGTTGTTTTGTTTGTTTTTGTTTCTGTGTTTGTTAAGACTAGATCTTTACTGTGAAGGCTTCAAAGCCCTGGAACATACTATGTAAACTAGGTTGACTTCAAACTAATGTTAATCCTTCTGCCTCAACTTCCTAAATTGAGGATTAGAGGTTTGAGCCACCACTCCCAGCTCCATTTTTAAGTATACAGTTCACCCTTAATCCAAATACTCCAGGCAGAGAGTGGCGGGTGGATCTGTGAGGTCCAAGGTCAAGCTGGTATACATATATAACAAGTTATAGGCTGCCTAGAAAGTGAAACAGTGTCTTTAAAAAGAAAAGAAAAAAAAAAAAAAGGAAAGAAAATTTTTAAAAATTTAGCTTAAAGCCAGGACGTCGAAGCAACAGTCCCACTGATTTAGGCAAAAGTAGCAGATTACCTTGAGCTTCCAGCTTCAGGCCAACCTAGGCAAAATAGTGACACCATCTCTCAAAAGTAAATAATTAAGTTTAATTCATAAGCTCACTAGCCCATTCCTTAACACTCTACCGAGTAAAAGATGAAGAGGGACTGGCTTGGGTTACAGTGTATCTGTGACCTGCTCTTCCAAACACATCTTTGCCAATTTACAGAACCAAACAACCTGGGCAAATGGGCCTGCGTGGAAAGAATGGTTAATTTCATCCTGAAGCCTACAGATCTAAGGCACTAGCAGGGACCTAAACAACTTAACAGGTGACTGGCCCCCCAAACCACACCAAATGAAAACTTCATTTATCCAAATCTTTATGTTTACTTCTCTGAGCATTCTATACAAAAAATAAAACCATAGAAACTTACACAAAACTATTTTTAAAAAATGTATCAGATGCACTGTTGTATCAGATACACAGTACATCTACCAGTTTCAAAATCATTTGGAATTATGAGATGTATAAATAATTTTCAAACTCAGCATTGACAATGAGCCTTCCCGACAGCCCTACAGCAAGCACAGTTCCTAGATTGTATGGAGACAAACGGTCCATGCAAGTGGCACATGCCACCTTCTCTCTGACGGGAGCTTCAAATTCCACTCAGGCACTGCAGTCACACTGAATCAGGGATATAAGCATGCCTGCATGTTATTATGGGAAATAGTGGAAAATTTCACAGGCTGACATCCAGAACGTCTGCGGTTCCTTTTCATATTTCTTTCTTCCTGCAAAGCAGTTAGTTATTAGACCAGTCGAATTTTTTCAAAGCTGGAAATTTCCACTGTTTTTTTTAAACTATCCTTTTTAAATGCAAATTGGAAAATGTTCCAAAATTCCACTATGAAATGATTCTGATGGAAAAGAATTAAAAAATATAAATCTTTACATTAAGTGAAAACAATGGTGAATAAACTGTGGTCTCCATCCAGTGAGACAGGTAAGAAAGAAGCTTAAGGGTACAACAACTTAATACAAATACTATATATATAGTGCAACAAACTTGGTGAGATGCTAGCGTTCTCATTAACATACACTGCAGGCATTGAAAGCCGACCTAAGTCAACAGACAGTGAAGCCAGAAACCATGAGACAAGCCAGCATGGTGGTGCTAGCGGGCAGTTGGCGCTCCAGTGGCTCATGTAGGTGACAACATCGGGACCAGCAAGGGCAGCAGATCAATCAAAGAAGGAAGGCTGGTGTATATATACATAGCTCAATGGTAGAGGAACTGCCTCACAGGTGCCAGGAGATGGTTTCCAATGCTAAAAAGGAAATGATGCAGGTGTGCTGTGGTGCACACCTTTAATCCCAGCAGAGGCACGTGGATCTCTGGGAATTCGAGGCTAGCCTGGTCTACAGAGCCAATTCCAGGATAGCTAGGACTGTTACACAGAGAAACCCAGTCTTGAGAAAAAAAAAAAAAAAAAAAGGAAGGAAGGAAGGAAGGAAGGAAGGAAGGAAGGAAGGAAGGAAGGAAGGCAGGCAGGCAGGCAGGCAGCTGGGAACGAAGCTCACCTGGCAGAGTGGCCTTGGGTTTGATCCCTAGCACCACACATCCAGGCACAGTTGTGCCTGTAATTCTGAACTTGGGAGGAGGCAGAAAGACTGCTGGGTATAAGAAGGACAGCCTATGTGGCATGAGACCCTCTATCTCAAAAGTAACTGGTGGAGGTTTTGTTTTGTTCCTTTCTTTCTTCCCCCATGCCTTCTTTGTCCACACAGGGTTTCTTTGTGCAGCCCTGGTTTTCTGGGAACTCATTCTATAGACCAGGCTGGCTTAGAACTCACAGAAATCCACCTTAGTGTTGGGATTAAACAACATAACCGCCCAGCTCTTTAAGGGAACAATGCAAAAACTCACAGGTAAGACACAGTGTTGCCATGCAGAGGCAGGCCCAGGGCTTCACTCCTCAGAGTTATACTCAGAGCCAGTGGGGTTTTAGATGGGTTTTCAGTACTTTCCACTGAGATCACACTAGATTTGTATTTAGATTAAGTGAGAAAATAGACAAAAACAGTGGCTCATGTAGCCCAGGCTGGTCTCAAATTTTCTTACTATATACTAAGGATGACCTTGAACTTCTGACTCTCCTGACTTCACCTCCCAGAATGCTGGAATTAAAGCCTGTACCCCTAAGCCCTGTTTATGCCAGCTGAGGATCAATCCCAAGGCTTCCTAGGCAAGCTAGCAAGGCGATAGGCAAGCGCTCTAACTAGGCTAAATCCCGAGCCAAAGACTTACTGATTTATTTTATTAATTCGGATAAAAAGATTAAGTTCCAGACCATTCAAAAAAATCAAAAATGACTTTTTAACAGTCAAATGCAGTAAGAAGTAATTTATGCTTAAGATCTCACATGGCCCAGCACTCGGTAGGCAGAGGCAGGCGGATCTCTGTGAGTTCTACACAAGCTAGTTCCAGGACAGTCTCCAACGCCACAGAGAAACCCTGGGGAGATGAGTTGTATGAAAAGCATCCGCCCTGCAAGTGTGAAGACCTAAAATTCAAATCCTCAGAATCTACTCAGAAGCCAACTGTGTATATATTTCAGCACACCTATGGGAAGATGGAAAACAGTGATAGGAAAATCCCTGGAAGCCAGAAACAGCTAGTCAGACATGTACAGTGGAAAAGAACAAAGAAGCCTACTTGAAACAAGGTGAAAAGCAACTGATAACCAAGGTTGTCCTCTGACCTCTACATACATGTACATGGTTTCTAACACACGCATATGCACATAAATTTTTAACATTGCCTCAGACAGGGCATGATGGTGCTGAACACTTTCATCCCAGTATTAGGGAGGCAAAGGTAACTGGATCTCTTTGAATTTGAGGCCAACTTATCTATATAGCATGTTCCAGACCAGCCACGACTGCAAAATGAGAAAATGAGACCCTGTTTCAAAAAAAAAAAAAAAAACAGTAAACTTTTTAGACATGGTGATATGCCTGTAATCACAGCACTCAGGATGCTGAGGCAGATGAATCATGGGAAGTTCAAAACCAGCCTATATGCTACATACTGCGCTCTTGTCCCAAAATGACAAAGCGGGGGGGGGCGGGGCTGGAGAGATGGCTCAGAGGTTAAGAGCACTGGCTGCTCTTCCAGAGGTCCTGAGTTCAATTCCCAGCAACCACATGGTGGCTCACAACCATCCATTATGAGATCTGGTGCTCTCTTCTGGTATGCAGATATACATGGAAGCAGAATGTTATATACATAATAAATAAAAATCTTAAAAAAAAAAAACAAAGTGGGGAGGTGGTGGCACACGCCTTTAATCCCAGCACTCGGGAGGCAGAGGCAGGCGATCTCTGTGAGTTCGAGAACAGCCTAGTCTACAAGTGCTAGTTCCAGGACAACCTCCAAAGCCACAGAGAAACCTTGTCTCGAAAAACCAGAGAGAGGGAGAGAGCCCACCATTGACTTAAAACTACACAAAACATCCAACTGTTCATTTTATGGGTCCATTAACAGTTATTCAATGGTAGCAGTGAGCAACTGACAACTCAGTTAAAGTTTGAGGGATTTTTGTTGTTTTATTTTATTTGAGACAGGGACTCACTATGTAGTGCTAGCTGGCCTGGAATTCACTATGTAGACCCAGTGGGCCTAAAACTCAGAGATCTGCCAGATCCTACCTGCCATGTGCTGGGATTAAAGGTGTGGGCCACAACACCCTGCCTGCCAACTATTTTATGAAAAGGCCTCACGATCAAAATCTGGGATGGGTGCTAAATTCTGCAACTTTATTTTTTGCTCACAGGCCATGGAAGGGTCAGAATAGTGAAACTACATCAACCTTCAAGTGTTTCTGAGCACAGCCATGCCGGAGAGGCCATAAGGTCCTCAATTTTCTTTTTCCTTTTCTTTTCTTTTTCGGTTTTTCGAGACAGGGTTTTTCTGTGGCTTGGAGGCTGTCCTGGAACTAGCTCTTGTAGAACAGGCTGGTCTCGAACTCACAGAGATCCGCCTGCCTCTGCCTCCTGAGTGCTGGGATTAAAGGCGTGTGCCACCACCGCCCGGCAAGGTCCTCAATTTTCACAGATTTTTTTTATTTTTTTTCTTTCTTTTCTTGAGATCTGTTGTATATGTATGAGGGTTTTACTCACGTGTATGTCTGTGTACTGTGTGCACACATAGTGCCTGCAGAGTCAGAAGGGATCTGTTACAGATGTGGGTGCTGGAAATTGGAATCAGGTTCTCTAAAGAACAGTGCTTTATCCAGGCATGGTGCTGCACTCCTTTAATCCCAGCACTCAGGAGGCAGAGAGAGGTGGATCTCTGAGTTCTAGGCCACCCTGGGCTACAGAGGGAGTTCATGATAGCCAGGACTGTTACACAGAGACACCCTGTCTCAAAAAAACAAAACAAAACAAAACCCCTAAGCGCTCTTAACTCCTGAGCCATCTCTCCAACTCCTTTTTATTTATTTTATGTTTATTTGTGTATCTGTGTTTAAGTATGTACACCTTCAAGCAGATGCCTGAGAAGGCCAAAAGACATCATATACCCTGGAGTTGGATGGAGGAGTTAAAGGCAATATGGGTGCTGGGAGGTACTCTTAACCTTTGAGCCATTCTCTCCAGCATTTCACAAAACATTCTTAATCCCAACATCTGATCAGTTAATTTTTCATTGCCATGTAACCTTCAGCCAGCCGGAGTCTGTCATACTGGTCTAACCCTGTGAGTCAGTCTCTGCTCAGTTCTGATCTATCTAATCTGGGTTGGAGAGGGGGAGGGGGTGACAACACAGGCTACTACTTCAAGATGTAAACTGAAGTACTAACTCTGATTTCTTAGACATTCTGCTGTTAATTTCATGGATCCCAGTAGATTATCAGAAAGCCTTCACTCCTACCACCTAAAATTGCAGTTTCTGTTTACCTGATATTGTTACAAGCTTATGGGGGCCAAGGAATGGAACGTGGTAGTTTGAATCTAATTAGCCACCATACTCTCATAGGAAGAGGCACTATTAGGAGGTTTGGCTTTGTTGGAGTGAGTATAATCATCTCGTTGGTAGGAGTGTGTCACTGTGGGGGTGGGTTTGAGATTTCCTATGCTCAGGACACCCCCAATGTCTCAGTTCACTTCTTGTTGCCTGAAAGATGTAGGATTCTCAGCACCATGCTCCCCACATGATAGTGGACTGAACCTCTGGAACTGTGAGCCCCCTCAACTAAATGTTTTCCTTTAAACGAGTTGCCATGGTCATAGTGTCTCTTCACAGCAACAGAAACCCTAAGTCTTCACAGCAACAGAAACCCTAAGACAATAGGCATGGTGGCTCATACCTATAGTACAGCAGTCAGGAGGTTAAGACAGGAGCATCTCCATTTCCAGGCCAGCCTAGATAATAGAGTTCCAAGGTCTACCTTATCTTAGGATAGATGGACAGACAGACAACAATACTATTTTTAAACACTTTTTGTTGTGATTTAGTTTTGAGGGGAGTTTGTTGTGAAATTCTAAGGTCTCATATAGCCTGAGTTAGCTTCAAACTTGAACTATAGCCTTGAACTCCTGGTCCTCTTGCCTAAGGGCTAAGATACAAGTGTCCATAACCACCCAGCAGTTGCTTAAATCACATTTTTAAAAATAAAGAACTCAGGGCTGGAGAGATGGCTCAGAGGTTAAGAGCACTGACTGCTCTTCCAGAGGTCCTGAGTTCAATTCCCAGCAACCACATGGTGGCTCACAACCATCCATTATGAGATCTGGTGCCCTCTTCTAATGTGCAGATATACATGGAAGCAGAATGTTGTATACATAATAAATAAATAAAATCTTTAAAATAAAAAAAATAAAGAATTCAACAGGTAACGGTGGCAGAACAATTTAATCCCAGCACTCAGGAGGCAGATCACTGAATTGGAGGCCAACCAGGGCTATAATGAGACTGTTTCTTAATGAAGAAACTAGTCGGGTTTTGCTGCACTGGCTTGTGATCCCAGCACCTAGGAGGCAGAGGTTAAGAGGATCTCCAAAAGTTCAAGACCCAGTCAGGCATAGTGGTCCATGACAGCACAGTTGCTTATTATCACATTTTTAAAAAGGAAGAACAAGTAAGGGTGGCAGAAATCTTTCACCCCAGCACTTGGGGGAGGGAGGGCTGGATGGGGACAGGACACAGGGACCTCTGAGTTCAAAGCCCACCTGGTCTACACAGTGAGTTGCAGGACACCAGGGATACCCAAAAAACACTGCCTCAAAAAATAAAAAAATAAAGAAAGTTCAAGACCAGCCCGGTTTTCATGAGTGAATTCCAAGACTACCAGTTCCACATATTGAGACCCTGTCTCAAAATGAAAAAAGAAAAAAAAAAAAAAGCTTGGAAACTGGCATGCAACTCACTAGCAGAGTAATTTTTGGCATGTTTGGAGGTTCTGCATTCAATTCTCATAATCACTAAATGAGTAGCTGTTATATACACATACACATAAATAAAGTTCGTAGAAAGAAACCGGGCATTGGTGGCACACGCCTTTAATCCCAGCACTCGGGAGGCAGAGGCAGGCGGATCTCTGTGAGTTCCAGGCCAGCCTGGTCTCCAGATCGGGTGCCAGATAGGCTCCAAAGCTACACAGAGAAACCCTGTCTCGAAAAACCAACAAAAAGTTGGTAGAAAGGAAGGTACAGTATGCTACACACCTTTGTCTGTAAAATAGGAACTCATGTAGCCCAGGCTACCCAAAAATTATGTAGTCAAGGGATGACCTTGAATTTCTGATCCACTTGCCTCCACCTCCCAAACACTGAAATTACAATGCCACTACAATCTGTTTGGTACTGAGGA
>NC_048599.1:13428118-13448118 GCF_003668045.3 Cricetulus griseus
AAAAAATACCTAGGCTGCTTCACCAGGCAATTTTAATTCAGTAATAGTTTCACTAGTGATAACCCAGTGTTACACCTTGTCTCCTCCTCTCCTCGAAGGTCCATCTCCCCTACTGTACAGCACACACCCTAAGTCCACAGCTTGTTGGGAAATCTTCATAATAGCAATGAAAGCTGTGGCTGCACTTACATCCTCTAACAGGAAGAACTGAAGCTGAGAGACTGGCAGTGTACATCCACACATATAATCCCTGAATTCGAGGGCAGAGACAGAAGATCACAAGATCGGAGTCCAGCTACTCTATTATAGTAAGTGCCAGGCATCAGCAAGACCCTGTCTCAAATATTAAAAACAAAAACAAAACACAGGGAGCCTGGCAGGGTGTGTTTATACCATGTCATAGAGGAGGCTCAGGTATGGGGTTTGATTTCCAAGCTGTATCATCTACACAGAAGACCAGGTCTCAAATAAAAAATAAAATAAAAACAGCCCCAGAGTATTACTCTCCCACACCAGAACTCTCCTCAAAGTAACAAATGATACTGCCCAGACCCCAAAAGAGGGACAAACACTCCCAGGCTTTCTGACACGTATCTTTTCTTTCAGTTGTTTTGAAACAGTAAAGGGTCCTGCTGCTCTTCCAATAGCAGTTAACTTTCATTATAAAAATGTCAGTTTGGGACAGATTACAGAAACAATTGCTCTTAAGTAAAATAATTTCGTCTTGGATTTCAGTTCCACAGAGTATTCACCCAAAAGCACCCCCTATCCCTAGTGATGCCTTTCTCTGACTCCCCAGGCTTTCTCCCTCTATTGTACTGAAGGTCTCAGATGCCAGAGATGGAGGAACAATGCCACAACACAGCTGCAGGCTTCCTGCCTGCCCGCCAGTCATTATTCTCAAGACCAGAGGACTTTCAAACACTGCTTGGATTGCTTTGAAATTCCCTCTTTCAGATTCCCTTCCTTCATGGACCATCTACTGAAAAGAATGGCTTCAAAAATGTCTTGCTGCACCAATCAAAACTCTAAGCAAACTGAAAGTCAAAAGCCTTGGATATGGTGAGCTAAGCTACAAATGGCTTAAGTTTGGTAAAAAGCCAGTAAAAATGTACATAACAGGAGGGAAAGGATTCTTCTGATGAAGCACAGGATAGACTTTTTCTCATGGATAAACAAAACCTGCTTCTGAAAAATCCTAAATTTATATCGAGTCAGCATTAAAGACTGAAATATCACCATTAATTAAAAAGGGATGGGGACTACTCTATTGAGAACTGTGTCTCAAACTATGAAAAGGGCCAACATGTCCCTTCTTAAAGACATTTTACACCAGAATGAAATGCATTTACACATCTAAGTTTTGAGAACAGAACAGATTACCAACATCACCTGACAACCTGGAGTCCTCAGATCGCAGTTTAAATGTGAAACACTCAGTAAAACTCTTACTAGATTGCTGAACTAGCCCAGAGAAGAGACCCAAGCACAGGTGGTTAATTATCCTCCCAGCAGGCCATGGGTCCTTTGCCCTTTGTCTAAAAACATTAAAAATGGAAGGTTCATGAGTAACAACTTGTCAAACTGGTACAATAAACAAATTTTCCAAGATCTTATACTTCTAGCAAAACAAAAGGACCAACTAAACAATACTTAATAAAGCCTTAATCTATCTAGTACAACAAAATAATGTAAATAGTCCCATAAAGTTCATTCAGAGCAATGGGATTCAACCTACACAATTAACATTCAACCAATCACCAGGTGGTGGCTCATGCCTTTGATCCCAACACTCAGGCAGAAGCAGGAGGATCTCTAAGTTTGAGGCCAGGCCAGCCTACAGAGTGGGTTCAGGACAGCCAGAGATACATGGAGAAAACCATGTATCTGCTGGTTCAATTCCCAGCACCCCCATGGCAGCTCACAACTGTCTGTCACTCCAGTTCCAGGGGGATCTGCCAACCTCACACAGACAAATGTGTACATAAAATAAAAAACTATTAGCCGGGGTTGAAGGCGTACGCCTTTAATCCCAGCACTCGGGAGCCAGAGGCAGGCGGATCTCTGTGAGTTCGAGGCCAGCCTGGTCTACAGAGCGAGTGCCAGGATAGGCTCCAAAGCTACACAGAGAAACCCTGTCTCGAAAAACCAAAAAAAAAAAAAAAAAGAAAACACTGAACCAACCACCACCAGGTTCATCCACGTAAGGATGAAGAAGATTTCTGGAGCCCTTCCCATCCATCATCCTTCCATTACTCCATCTTAGAGCAGCTGTGCAGCCCAGGCCAGGATCCCACCACTCTGTAGGTAACCAAGAATTAGTTCAGTATTATAATGAAGCTTTATCCCTCACAGCAGCTTTAACCAAGGAGAGCAGACCTTTCAACAGAACAGCAGTACAGAATGGTCCAAAAACCACACCTCTTGAATCCATCAACACAAACATCAGCAGAGAAGGAAAAATAGGACAGATTAGGAGGGGGTGGGAGGAGGACTCTAGCCCACTTGCTCGGAGAACATTTCAAGATATGTTGTCAATCAAGTGAGACTCCTCCCCTACCTCTAGTCCACGTGACTATGGTGTGGTTAGTTAAAAGCCTTTATTACTGCCCCACTTATGAACGGATCTAGATACCAATCCCACCAAGCTAAGTGAGCGCTGACACATTGGCAGCTGCATTTGCAGGCTAGGAAGTGTGTGTGAACTGGCCTCACCTGCTGAGCATCTTCCGGCCACTTTCCTGTTCCTTAACAACTTTCTAACAGAAGTAAGAAAAGGAAAGGTGATCAAATCAAGTCAATTCTATCATCTGTTGGAGGATTAAAAGCAGATTTAGCTGTGGAGAAAGTATCCTTAGCCCCAAAGAATCCCGGGGGTCCTCTCAGAAAACAATGGATATATATTTGCCCAACAGTCAGCTTCAGGTCCATGGGCCCCTCTTCCACATGCACTGCTGAAGGTTCCCTTCCAATCCCTTCCCGCCCTACAATGCACTCAGCTGAGCCACATTTCACTGCAGCACTCCATCTCAAAAGTCCCTGCAATCTAAACAGTCAACTCTCTTCAATTTACTATGAGGAAAAGCGAACATTCTGCTCCAATGCCAATGTTTGGCTCCCAGAGCTGTAGCCAGTCAATACAGCAAAGAGAACATGCCACGCCACTGTGTATATACAGCAGTGCAAACGCAGCTGGTGCAGCAATCCCTGACTCAGTGAACGGAGGAACAAGAACAACTCTTGCTTTTGCCATCCCAGGAAGCATCATTAGCAGAATAAGCAGGCTATTAAATTATAGCCAATTTGCTATGTGGACAAACTGCCACAGGAGGCAATAGTCATTCTAAACTTACAACAAATTAAAAGTTTCAAAAGCACATCCTCTGGATCAGAATTAAAATCAGAGTTTTAAAATGCAAAAAGAAATCCTAAAGCCATTTACATCAGCAACCAATTAGGGACAGGACAGCAGCAATTGAGGTTTGTTGTTGTTTCGTCCAACCCTATTATCCACACTAAAAGACACTTTCAAATTCTCAAACAGTAGTTTTCAACTCAAAGGAAGTATTTTAGAATCATGCAGCTGCCGCACAAAAGACTAGATGATGACCTGTTGTGTGTACAAGTGCAGACTTTCAGGTGTCTGTTCCAGTGAGATGCAGGGACCAAACCTCAGGTCATCAGGCTGAACAAGCACCTTTACCCACTGAGCAATCGCTCTAGGCCAAGACTGGATTTTATAAATTACTTTTTTCCATTAGCAGACTGTCCCTGACATAGCAAGGAACCTTATTTCAGTGGGTCAAAATGGGCTTTCCTGGCACATGCATGCAGTACACATGAGCCCATGGACCTACAGGGGCACAGGCATGCATGCCCACATGTACACATGTGTGCACACAGACACACATACACACATACATACACACACCATAATAAGCTGTTGGGAGCTGGAGACTTGGCTCAGTTGTTGAGAGCACTTGTTGCTCTTGTAGAGGACCTGGGTTCAATTCCCAGCAGCCACAAGGTAGCTCACAAGCATGTTAACTCCAGTTCCAGGGGACCAAACACCCTCTTCTGACCTCAGCAGGCATCACGGTGCATATAAATGAAGACAAAGCATTCACATACATAAAGTAATGAAATAATTTAGAAATAAATAAAAATTAAAATAAGTTGTTATTTCACTCCATTTCTTGAGAAACAGAGGCAGGTCTGTGGCAGCTTGGTCTACACAGTGTGTTACAGGACAGCCAGGACTATGAAGTAAGACCCTGTCTCAGAAAAAAAATGCAAGGTCAAGAAGGCATTATTAATGCTGGGCCATGTAGGTGTATACCCACACACATAAAATAGGGAAGGGGCCCACAGATCTGAGTTGGAAGCTACTCTGGTCTACTTAAGGAGGGAAAAAAAGAGAGAAAGAAGGCATTAATGGGCTGGGGAGGCAGTTCGGTGGCAGAGAACTTTCCTAGCAAGCATGAGGTTCAACCCCAGCTCCCAAAAAATAAACATAAGATGTTACTATCTTATCTCCAAACTGTATTTTGTTTACACATCTCTCAGAAAGAGGATCCAGGGCCCTACAGTACACTCCCTCCTTACTAAATAAGTTCCTATTTATTAAGAGGGTGGAGCTGCCCTACAGAAGTTTTGATACCAGGGAAAATGCACCCTAAAATCACTTACAAAGCATAATGCAATTGGCTAAGTGTATGGACCAGTAGTACAGCATATGTTTGGCCCAGGACTCAATAAATAAATAAATAAATAAATAATAAATGACACAGGACTGGAAAACTGTCTCGAGGATTAAGAACATTGGCTGCCGGCCGGGCGTTTGTGGTGCACGCCTTTAATCCCAGCACTCAGGAGGCAGAGGCAGGCAGATATGTGAGTTTGAGGCCAGTCTGGTCTACAAAGTGAGTGCCAGGACAGCCTACAAAGCAATACAGAGAAACCCTGTCTCAAAAAACCAAAACACTAATAACCTAGCTCTTCTATAATTCCAGTTTTCTTTTTTTCCTAATTAATATGTGTATGCCTACATGAGTTTATGTGCACCACTTGCAGGCAAGAGACTATGGAGGCCACAAGGGAGCCTTAGATCCCCTGAAGTTGAGTTACAAATGGATGAGCTGCCATGTGGGTGCTGGGAACCAAACCCTTCTTTTTTTTTTTTTGGGGGGGGGGGGTTTCTCTGTGGCTTTGGAGGCTGCCCTGGAACTAGCTCTTATATACCAGGCTGGTCTCAAACTCACAGAGATACACCTGCCTCCGTCTCCCGAGTGCTAGAATTAAAGGCCTGCGCCACCAACACCCAGGCAAAAAGTTTTCTTAACCACTAAGCACCTATTAGGTCCCCTTTCAATTATTTTAATGAACTGTTAGTAAGTTTTGTTGTTGTTATTGTTTTTTCTGAAATAGTTTCTCTGTGTAACCTTGACAGTCCTGCAACTGGCTTTGGTAGACCAGGCAGGCCTGGAACTCAGATCTGCTAGGATTAAAAGCATACACTACCACCTCCCAGCAGACTGTTAGCAATTTTTAAATATTATTTATTCTTATTTTATGTATGACTGTTTGCCTGTGTATATGTATGTGAACCATATGCAGGAGCCTGGGGAAGGCAGATAAGGGCTCTAGATGCTATGGAGCTTGAGTTACAATAGGTTGTGGGCTGCCATGTGGGGATAGAAAACCAAACCTGGGTCCTCTGAAACAGCAGCAAGTACTCTTAACCACTGAGCCATCTCCCCAATTCCCCTGTACTAATTTTTCAAATCATTTTAGCAAAACAAAGTGGAACATACCTATAACCTCACTTGAGAGACGAAAGCAGGAGGCTGAACTCAATCAAGGCCAATCTAGGCTAAAGATCTAAATGCTATCCTAAACTAATTAATGATTCAGAGACTTACAAAAATGAATGTAAGAGTCATATATCTCTAATCTCAGCACTAGGAGGCTGAGGCAGGCAGATCATGAGTTGAAGACCAACCTGAACTATAAGCTCCAGGTTCCACAACTGCCTGAGCAATGAGACCATTTCAAAGCAAATGTTTAGTGGTTTAAAAGCACTTGCTACATACACCTACAAAGGCCCAGGGTTCAAACCCCCAGCATCTACCTAGCAGCTCACCATTAGTAACTACAGTTTCAAGGAACCTAATGTACTCTTCCAGTCTCACACCCTCTTTGGGCCTCCAAAGACACCAGGCAGATGTGGTGATACCAACACAGGCAGTCAAAATACCCATACATATAAATTTGAGGGGCTGAAGAGCCAGCTCGATCGTTCCTCAAACTGACTGTTCCTACAGAGCACTCAGGCTTGATTCACACCAAACCCCATGGTGGCTCACAAACATTTGTGTGTTGCTTTATTTTGTTTTGTTTTTGTTTATGGAGACAGGGTTTCTCTGTGTAGCTTTAGCTGTCCTGGAACTCACTCTGTAAACCAGGCTGGCCTCAATCAAACTCGAGATCCCCTGCCTCTGCCTCCTGAGTGCTGGGATTAAAGGAGTGAGCCACCATGACCAGCTCACAAACACCCTTAAATCCAGTTCCAAGGGAACAGACACCCCCCTCTTCTGACCTTTTCAGGCACTAAACATGCACATGGGTGTGTAACGTGCAGATATACACTCAAACAAAATTCACACATAAAATAATATTTACAAAAACAGACACTCTTATTATATGCTGAAGCTTGTGTTTTGAAGACCTCTATAGTTAAGTGATGTTTTCTGATAGAAACTGCTTACAATTAGCCTCCCACCTAGTCCACAATTCCCAGCTACAAAATGTACTTCTTCCTATGTGCCAAAAGCTAACATGTGCCTTTCTGATTGGACAATTAAGTCTTTTCTATCAACATATAAAAGACCCTACAATTTAGGATCACAGACAGTTTAGATTACTGCTCATTTAAATTCAGAACCTGAAGCAACCTCCAGTGACACAGGAGCTACAGTGTCAATATCATTTTACAGAGGCTTCACTTACAATGAACCCTCAAGGGTTCATCCCACAAGCTATTATTTCTTTAAAGGTTTTACACGAAGCAACAGAAGCACTAAATCCAAAAGAGCCTTTCTAACAATGATCAAGATTTTTTGAAGCCAGGTGGTGGTGGCGCAGGCCTTTAATCCCAGCACTCGGGAGGCAGAGGCAAGCGGATCTCTGAGTTCGAGACCAGCCTGGTCTACAAGAGCTAGTTCCAGGAAAGCCTCCAAAGCCACAGAGAAACCCTGTCTCGAGGATTTTTTGTTTTTGTTTTTATTTTGAGGCAGGGTTTCTCTGTGGCTTTGGAGGCTGTCCTGGAACTAGCTCTTGTAGACCAGGCTGGTCTCGAACTCACAGAGAGATCCACCTGCCTCTGCCTCCTGAGTGCTGGGATTAAAGGCATGTGCCACCACCGCAGAGCAAGATTTTTTTATTATTATTTTTTTTAAATGTATGTCCATGCACCAGGTGGATGCCTGGTGCTCAGAGGCCAGAAGAGGGCGACTAAACCACCCCTGAAACTGAAGCTTCAGATCCTTGCTGGATGCTGGGAATCAATTCCAGGTCCCCTGGAAGAGCAGCAAAGTGTTCTTAACCACTGAGCCATCTCTCCAGCTCCTCCAGGTTTTAAGGGAGAAAAAAAGAGAAAGAAAACACTATTCCCACCCCATTTTTCCTTGTTCTTGGTTTCATTATATACTAGCTAGCTGCCCTTTAGTCCCCAAACCAAAAACACCATGAAATGCCAGCAGTCCATTGCATCAGGGTTTGGAGTGAAGAGATTCTGTGTCTCTTCAGTTGGGTGTCATATATGGAAAAACCTATCCTGAATAAACAGCCAGCCATTTGATTTTTTTAAAAGCACAAACAGTTCACGGTTTGCAATGCCATTTCCACAGCATATTTACTGAAGATCTGGAATCCACACTCCCCTGACTCCAGCATCTCGTCTATGCAACAACCTGCAGAAACAAATACTGAGCAGATCTGCCAGCTGATCCGAGGGCTGGCGTTTAAATCTCAGGCCACGGCAACCCTGATACAGAAGCTCTCATCTCATGCAGTCCACTTGGCCCTGCAGCAGACAGAGGACTCGCCTTCCTGGTTTTTACCGCACAAGCTTAATTACAAAAAACAAGTTGGCTTTGAAGCGCTACTCAGAAACTGCAAAAAAGGAAGTCTTTGCATTTAGCGGGGGAGGGGGGTATTACTCGACTTCAAGACAGTCTCCAACCTTCCATGTCATACAGTATGGAGTCCTGGGCTCCTGCTCCGTGGGCCTGAAGTGCTCTGCCCTCACCCAGCTGCTCGATTGGTTAACTTTTCCACCTGGGCACCCTCAAACTGTCTACGAAGTAGCACTGCCTCGCACTTCTCTCACAGGCTGTGAGGCTCGGTTCATTTAAACTATTGCAAACAGAATCAATGAACGAATCAAGACTGGGAATTTCAGAAGGTGAAAGTGATCGCGGTAATAGGTGATACCAGACAGCAGAGCCAGTACCCGCGCCGCACACAGGGCAGACCCCACACTCGTTCCGGTATCCACGATACACTCTACGATACACACACTTCAAACTCCTCATCCGCAAAGCATCCACCCTGTACACATCTCGGACCCCGCATGCACCCCGTACTCGCCCTAACCAGACCGCAGACCCCGCACTCACTCATCCCTCACACCTCCAGTCACCCCGCACATCCCACCGCACACCTCCAACACCACACTGGTCCTACACGCCCTGCATCCACACCCACCCTGCAGACCCCACAGCGGCCCTACCTGCCTCCACTCCACACACCCCGAAGACTACGGACCCACACCACACACCTGGCACGTCGCGCAGACCCACATCCACCCCACATACCACAGACCCTGCTCTCACCATGCACACACCCCGCACTCACCCCGCGCGCACCGCAGACTCCGCGTCCGCCGCGCCCGCTCGCAGCCGAGCCGCAGCCTCTGCCCAAAGAACCCAAGTCTGCCCCGCCGGGCGGCGCCGGCGGGAAGAGGAGGCTGAGCTGCGCTTCCCCGACCCCGGACTCGGCGGGGGGAGCTCAAGCAGCAGAGGCCGCGGCCGCGAACTCCTCGCGACCCTGCGCGGGCCCCGGGGCTTAGCGCCGCCCGCCCGATCCCTGTCGCCTGCGCCGCGCGTTGCCGGCGACCCCGAGACCCCCGCCCGGGGCCATGCCGCCGGCCTTGCCCGCCGCCCACCGCCGCCTTTCTCTCCACTCACCGCTCGCCGCCATCTTCCCCAGCGCTGCTCTCGATCGGAAACTCGCAGCTCAGCCCCGGCCGCCGACACCGACTCCGCCGAGGCCGCCGCCGGCGATCTGAGGAGCTGTGGCGGCCGCCGCTGAAGCCGCGGCGCGGAGGCCGCCGGGATTTGTAGTCCTGCGGCCACGCCCAGCACTACGGGTCCCAGGGGGCCGTGCGCGCGGTAGGAGGCGTGGCCAGGCGGTCTGGGTGCCTCCGGCCCTCCTAGGACCTGGAGCGCACGTCTTGCGTTAGTTTTCCCGTGTGCCCGTCTCTATGCTGGAATTCCTGACATCTATGGAGTGTTCATTGTGCGCCAAGCACCGATCCTCAAAACTAGCAGTTGAGGGGACGTCGTCCTTACTTTTCAGACGCCCTGCTATGTCACTGGCTGAAAGGGTTTTGGGTCGCAAGGTGTTCAGCCCCAGGTGTGGTCTCTCACATAATTTACACCAGAGAACAGTTTGCGTTAAAGTGGAAGAATTGGGAGACACTGCCTTAACCAAGGGCGGCTTGAACTTAGTGTCACCAGGAGTGGCTTAAACTGTCACCACGTGTGCGGGAGAGAGCAGAGGCTACTTCGGTAGTATTCTTGCAAAAACAGAAAATAAGTGACCTAAATCTAACAGAAAAAAAAAAAAAACAGTAAGAAGACAAACCCAGAATGTGTGGCATTCTACAGAAGCAGCTTATGCTTCTGTAAATAGTAAATCATAGTAAGTGAAGCCAAACCTAGTGACCCAAGCCTGGGGAGGTGGAGGCAGGAGAAACAAAACTTCAAGGTCAACCTCCATAATGGGTTTAAAGCCAGGCTGGACTAAGAAAAGAAAAAGCTGTCTGACCAAAATAAATAACTAAGAAGTCAAATGCAATAAATCATAGTCTTTCTTTTTTCTTTCCTTCTCTTCCTTTCCTTTCCTTTCTTCCCTTCTTTCCTTCCTTCCTTTCTTTCTTTTCCAAGATAGTTTCTCTGTGCAGCCCCTAATGTCCTGGAGCATGCTCTATAGACCAGGTTGGCCTCCATGCTTATGCCACCAAGCCCAGCTTGTGGATAACTTTTATGTAAAAAGAGCTTGAAAAGGAATTTGGAGTGGGGTTAGTGAGATAAAATGGACATTGTCTTGGGACACAAACCTAATAAAATGTCTCCAGTGTGAATAATATTAGCTCTTCTCTAGCTCCGCTGTCACCGCCAGGATTCCCCACCTGCACTATGACAGTCCCTGGTTTATTGTTCTACAATGTCCACCCTTCACCTCTGGAGTCTATTCACACAGCAGCTAAGTCCAAGCCTGGCATGGTTGTGCACACCCTTAACTCCAGCACTCGGGGGCAGAGGTGGGCAGATCTCTATGAGTTCCAGGCCCACCGGGGCTACATTGGGAAACCCTATCTTAAAATTAATAATGGTAATAATAACAACTTTAAATATAATAAAAGTACATTATAGATAGATAGATATGTTCAGAGAATAACTGACAAACCGAGAAAAATACATATTCAAGGATGTCAGAAAAAGACCCAGAAAGAAGACAGACATGCTACTTTGGGTGGGATATCTAAGTGCTTCTGCAATGAGTGACATCACCTGGCAGGTACTCACTCCAGTCACAGTTGAAACCAGCTGAGTGGCACACTCAGATAATCAGCAAAGATGCTGGCCTTCATCCTTCACTCTCTGTTTGCACTAAGCACTCCTCCATGAAGGACTTGACTTATGTCCTCATTTTTGGATTAGGATTGGTTCTAAAACGGTTCCCCTAAGGAATGTGCTGAAGCCCTCAAGCCTAGGCCTTAAGATGGCTGACAGCTTCCACTTCCTCCTTCCTGGTTCCAACTCCCCCACGATGAGAATCCACTAAGAGGGAATTGAAGCACTCCAGTTGACAGAGGCTGAGGTCCCAGGCAAGAGCCAATACCAGCTGCCAGCCCTGTGAACAACCTTGCTGGGCATTCCTGTCATTTGGAGTTTCTAAGGCTTACAATGGTCAACAAGATTAGCAGCAGAGCCAGGCCTGGTAGGACACAGGTAAAGAGGTAAAGGGAAGACCAAGAAAGAGAAAAAAAAAGAAAAGAAAGAGTTCAAGGTTATCCTCTGCTATATCTTAAAGTCCAGGCAAGCCTGCACATGGTGCCCTGTAATCTCAGGACTCAGGAGGCTGAGGAAGCAGGATTGTCAGGTTAGGCATGACAGGGCTACACAGTAAGACCCTACTGGAAGAAATGAAGAGAGGGAAGGAGGGAGGAAGTGAGAGAGAGAGGGAAGAAGGGACAGAGAGAGGGAGGAAAATTAGTTCAAATTCCAAAAAGAAATGTGTTCTATTGGTCACATTCCATGTTGTATATGTAAAGAATGGACCACCAGAGAGGTTTTAAAAACCTACTTCTCCATCACTTGACTAAGATGAAGTAGAAAAAGCTAACAGAAGGCCAGCAAATGTTTCTGCAGATTAAGGCACTTGCCACCTAACCTGAAAACCTGAGTTCCCAGGGTGGAAAGGAGAGAACCAAGTCTTGAAAGCCATCCTCTGACCTGCACACAAGCACCATGGCATGCTCCACCCTCCTCCATAAAATAAATGTAATAATAATTTTTTATAAGCTGCCTACAATATACTCTCAAATGTCTCAAGAAAAGCACAGGAGGGTGGCAGGGGCAAATGTAGCAGTGTGCTTTATTAGTAGATTTAATTTTACAACACTATGCTAGCCAGGTGGTGGTGGCGCACGCCTTTAATCCCAGCACTCGGAAGGCAGAGGCAGGCAGACCTCTGTGAGTTCAAGACCAGCCTGGTCTACAAGAGCTAGTTCCAGAATAGCATCCAAAGCCACAGAGACACCTGCAAGGGGGAGAGGGGAAAGAGAACACTATGCTGGCTAGTTTTTGTCAACTTGACACAAACTGGCGCCATCTGAGAAGAGGGAATCTCAACTGAGACAATGCCTCTCTCATATTAACTTTGGGGAGGTCCAAGCCCACTAAAGATGGTAGCACCCCAAACAAGTGGTTCTGGGTGTGTAAGAAATCAGGCTGAGCAATCCAGCAAACAGCATTTTGCTGTAGTCCCTGCCTTGGTGTTCCTCATTGATCAACTGTAAGTGGAAATAAACCCTTTTGGTCATGGTGTCTAGCACAGCAATGGGAAGCAAACTACAGACAGGCATGCACATGTCTGTTGTGTTTCCTTTGGTCTTGCTGCTTTGGGTGCTAGTATTGAACTGGAGCCTTATGCAATGTAAGTACTCACTCTAGCATTGAGCTGTACCCTTGACCCACACATCTCATAGACTTAAGTTTTCTGTAGACTCAAACATCTCCAAAAGTAAGAAAGGAAGGGAGGGTAGTACACCCAAAACTCATGGAGCACTTATAGGTTTTCAAGTACTTTGGTTATTTTGTTGTTGTCGGTTTTGTGAGGTTTTTGTTTTGTTTAGTTGAGGCAGGGACTTGTGCTGGGTCTTCCTAGGATGCAAAGGACAGCAGCATACCCAGCTTTTCAGGCACTTTTTGTAGTTTTTCCGCCCTGCCCTGTTGGTCCCCTTCCCCATTCATATAGTCATTGCAAGAGTATGCTAATCAAAAGTCATTTCATGCCCAACTCAGAGATGCGTGAACAAGTCAGTCACTCTACCAAGGGTATACACCTGGCCATGCATGGCTCAGGCTCTGCCACTTGTCCTTGCTTTCTCCTCACCAACGCACAAGCAACTAAAATGTTTACCAGTCTTGTGGAACATTCCTGGAAGTAGCTCAGTTCTTGGCCTTTTGGCTAAGATCAAGAGTAGCAACAGGAGCTGGAAAGATGGCTCAGCAGTTAAGAGCACTTGTTCTTATAGTGGACCCAGGCTTGGTTCCCAGCACCCAAGCGGCCCACAAACCACCTATAAATCCTGTTCCAGAAGATCTGACCCCTTTCTCTGACCCTCACTGGTACCAGGCACACATGAGGTACACTCACACATAGAATAAAAGAAATGTTGTTTTGGTTTTGGTTTCTTCAAGACAGGGTTTCCCTGTGGCTTTGGAGGCTGTCTTGGAACTAGCTCTTGTAGACCTGGCTGGTCTCGAACTCACAGAGATCTGCCTGCCTCTGCCTCCCGAGTGTTGGGATTAAAGATGTGTGCCACCACCACCCGGCAATAAAAAAAGAAAAAGAAAAGAAAAAGCTGAGGAACAATTCTAAAGGCAGATTGCTGCAGAGCCTGTTCATAAAACACAAGGATGTTCCAGGCACTGCCCCCCCCATCACAACATGTTGTCATGTTGTCGTTCTGACCCTATAGCATGGTCATCAGATGGCTGTCACAGCTGAAGCAACATATGGGCTCACAATTGAGGCCCAAAGGCAGTCAGCCTTGGAATCAGTAAGTGTCAGGAAGGATATTATACCCACAAGCACACTCTTTCTCTCAGTGGGGGGTCTGGGTCACATGCCCATCTCTGGATGCAATGGAACTCGGGAGAGCAAGTGACTGCTTCTGCTTGAGCTTGAAGTGAAGAGGTGAGTGGATGCCTCTTGGTTGTCTGGTCTAGCCCAGGGGCTCTGCTTCCTTTCTTTGATGATCACCGGGTCTCAGGTTACCACAGGCTGTGTAGGAATTCACTCTGTAATGCAGACTCTTGGCTCTGCCTCCCAGTGCTGGACTTAGAGGGTGAGCCTCTATGCCTGGTTCCCAATGACTGCTCTGTCCCACCGCTCTCCCAGTCTCCTGAATTCCTCCTCTCTTTCATTGTGTTCTGAGGGGCTGAGGATATAGGCTGGGGCTCTGGGAGTCTAGCTCAGTGGTCAGGGCATTTGCCTAGCATTCACAAAGCTATGGATGGACTTGATCACCAACACTGAGGGAAAGAGAAGAAAACAAAGCAAACAACAACAAAAATGCAGTGCTAGCCGTGGGGTGGTGATGCCCGCCTTTAGTCCTAGCAGTCGGGAGGCTGGTCTCTGTGACTTCAAGGCCAGCCTGATCTACAGAGCTAGTTCCAGGACAGCCAAGGCTACACAGAGAAACCCTGTCTGGGGGAAGGTAGGGAGAGAAGTGCTAGAAGGTGGAGGCAGGAAGATCACAAACTCAAGACCTGTCCCTGAAACTCAGTAAAATTCTTCTCAATTAAAAAAAAAAAAGTGGGGGGAGGAGAGTTAGGGGTGTAGCTCAATGAGGCTGTAACATGGAGTCCTAAATTCAGTCCTCAGTGCCACTGATTAATTAAATAAATGAATAAACAAATAATGGGTTTTTTGCACTTCAACAGGCTTAGCCTGTTCTGCTACTTTCAGAGCTGTGCGCTAATGGCTGATTTCTTGAACTTTCTATGCATCACCTGAGAACACAAGTAACAACAGCTGGCGAAATGGTTCAATAAAAACCTAAGAACCGCTTCAAGCCAAGCTAAGTTAGCTACAATTACAAGTGCCAGTTCCGGGCTTGGGGCTAGCAGGGAATACCAACAAGAGGGAGTAACAGTTTCCACCGTTTTCCTCCAGTCTTGCCTCACGGCAGTCATTACAATCTGAAGTTTCCCTGCATTGAAAATAAGATGACTTGGGTCTGAGCACTGCGCATGCCTAAAACCCTGCTTGTTAAGACTAGATCTGAAAGTGAGCTGGCACCAGCCCATCTCACCCCAAGCTGTTGTCTGAACCGCTTCACACCCATGCAGGGATCCGGGCTTAGAAGGAGCTAAACAGGGACAGACATGAGATCTAGGCCGGTGGAGACTCCAATGAGTTTGGTTTAAAGTGGGGGAAACACCTCTGAGCCGACTAGCGCTTCCGCACCCGCACCCGTCATAAAGAGCTGTCTGAGCGCCTCCACCCAGGCTGGCTGCTGGCCTCTTTAAAATCAGCCCTGGCGACCTGTGATTCTTTTTTTTCTCTGTGCCATGGATGGCCTGGCAGCCAATTGCTGCTGGCCCTGGAGCTGGCTGCAGCCAACTTGCCCTGCCTGTGACCCGCAAATGGCTCGCCCTGGCTGGATGAATTGGAAAGCCAACTTACTTCTGGTTAGTTGTTTTTCTCTTCTCTAAAACTATTTGTTTTTCTTGTTGTTTGTTCCGATTTTTTGTTGTTGTTTGTTTTAAGACAGTTTCTCCTGGATCCCAAACTGGCCTACATCGCTGACAATTACCTTGAATTCCTAATTATCCTGCCTCAACCTTCCAATTGCTGGGATTATAGACATATGCCATCATGCCTGTTTTTTGTTTGTTTGTTTGTTTGTTTGTTTGTTTTAAATAAGACAGGGTTTCTCTCTGTAGCCAAACTGAACTGGAACTTAATACTATATAACCCCAGCTGGCCTCAAAACTCAAGGCAATTCTCCTGCCTCAGTTTCTCAAGTGCTGAGATTACAGAAATGAACCAACTCACCCAGCTTTCCTGAACTATATTAAATGTATTTGCAGAGAGGGGAAAATCACTTTCTCTGAAATGGGGTTTTTTGTTTATTTGGTTGGTTGGTTAGTTTGGTTTTTGGTTTTTCAAGACAGGGTTTTTCTGTAACAGCTCTGGCTGTCCTGAAACTCACTTTTTAGACCAGGCTGGCCTCGAACTCAGAGATCCAAAACTCACTTTTTAGACCAGGCTGGCCTCGAACTCAGAGATCCACCTGCCTCTGCCTCCCAAGTGATAGGATTAAAGGCATATGCCACCACCACCTGGCTCTATGAAATGTTTTAAAAGTACTTGTGATGATTAGGTGGAGGTTTTTTGTTTTTGTATTGTTTTGTTTTTTGAGACAGTGTCTCATAGGTAGCTATGACTGACTGGCGTGGGACTCACCTCCACTTCCTATGAACCCTGAGCAAAAATAAATCCTCCATCCTTAAATCACTTTTGTTCAACTATTTTATCACAGCAACAAGAAGAGAAACTAAAACAGCACCCATTGTAGGATGTCTCAGATAAAAAAAAAAAAAAACAGCTGTTAGCCAGGCAGTGATGGCCCTTGCATTTGATTCTAGCACTCAGGACACAGAAGGGACAGGAGGATCTCTGAGGAAAGGCCAGTCTAGCTCCATTAGTGAGCTTCTAATTTAGTAAGAGACTGTCTGAAAAAATAAAGTGGAGAACTTGGAATGGTAATGCATGCCTTTAATCCTACCACTAAAGAAGTAGACATGGGCAGAGAAAAACACAGGAGGGTGGCAGGGGCAAATATAACAGTGTGATTTATTAGTAGATTTCATTTTAAAACACTATGCTAGCCAGGTGGTGGTGGCACGTGCCTTTAATCCCAGCACTCGGGAGGCAGAGGCAGGCAGATCTCTGTGAGTTCAAGGCCAGCCTGATCTACAGAGTGAGTTCCAGGACAGCCTCCAAAGCCACAGAGTCTCAAAAAAAAAAAGAAAAATAGACGTGGGCAGATCTTTGAAATTCCAGACAAGCCTAGTTTACATACTGAGAGTGGCCATTTAGAGCTACATGGTGAGATTTTGTTTCAGAAACAAATAAGTGAAGTAGGCACAAGCCTTTGATCTCAGCACTCTGAAGGCTGGGCTAGGTGGGTCCAGAGTTTAAGGCCATCCTGGGCACCGTGATGAGGTCAAGTCTAGCCTGTGCTACATAGTGAAGGAAAAGGTTAAAAGAAGAAACTGGAGGCCGGCGTTGGTGGTACACGCCTTTAATCCCAGCACTCAGGAGGCAGAGGCATACGCAGAAGAGTTCGAGGCCAGCCTGGTCTCCAGAGCAAGTGCCAGGATAGGCTCCAAAGCTACACAGAGAAACCCTGTCTCAAAAAACAGAAAGAAAGAAAGAAAGAAAGAAAGAAAGAAAGAAAGAAAGAAAGAAAGAAACTAGGGCTGGAAAGATGGCTCAGAGGTTAAGAGGAAAGGCCAGTCTGTTCTTCCAGAGGTCCTGAGTTCAATTCCCAGAGGTCCTGAGTTCAATTCCCAGCAATCACATGGTAGCTCACAACCATCCTTTATGAGATCTGGTGCCCTCTTCTAGTGTGCAGATATACACGGAAGCAGAATGTTGTATACATAATAAATAAATAAAATATTTAAAAAATGAAACTTTTTAAAATCTTTTTTTATTATTTTTTACATTCCAATCCCAGTTCCCCCTCCCTCCTCTCCTCCTACTTCCCCTACTTCCCCCCACCCCACCTCCCATCTGCCCGTGGTCAAGCAGATGGAGACAGAAGCACAAAGCAGAGCAGACTGCCCCACCTCATGGCTACTGGAAAGCAGGAGGCAGGCTGATGTCTCAGTGTCTTCACAGGCATGTCCCCAGTGACCTGACCTCCTTCCAGTAGCCCCTACCTCCTAATGGTACTCCACCCTTTCCAACAGCACCAGGAGCTGGGGGCCCTGGAGGCCAACACTGTGACAGAAATCAGAAGCAAATTTTACCAAGGAGTGTTACCCTGGAATGGTGCCACTTGCTTATAACCCTAACCCTAACATTTAAGAGGTAGGTAGAGGCAGGAGGATCAGAAGTTCAAGGCCAGCCTCTGTTAAATAGTAAGTTTGAGGCCAGCCTGGGTCTCCTCAGACCCTGTGTCAAAACAAAGGAATGATGGGTGTGGGGTAGCTCAGTGGTAGAGTGCTTGCTTAGTGTGCTTGAGGACCTGGCTTCAATCCCCAATACCAGAACAGAAATAATGGACGAGCCTGGCAGAAGTGGCACATGCTTTTAATCCCAGCACTGAGGAGGCAGGTGAATCCCTGTGAGTTCCAGGCCAGCCTGTTCTACAGAGAGAGAGAGTTCCAGGACAGCTAGGGCTGTTACACAGAGAACCAAAAAAAAAAGGACAGAATGGGAGAAATGGAAAAGAGGGAGACAGAGGTGGCAACCACCTCCCACCCCATTTCCGAATATTTCTGTCTCCAGGGATACCACAGCGACTATCTTCCTGTCTTTTCAGAGGTACTCTGTGTCTGTACAACCTGCCTCTCTCTCTCTCTCTCTCTCTCTCTCTCTCTCTCTCTCTCTCTCTGTGTGTGTGTGTGTGTGTGTGTGTGTGTGTGTGTGTGTGAGCGCGCACGCGCGCTCATTCACACTCTGTGTCTTGCTTTCTCATTTAATAATGCAAAAGTTGCTCCTGTGCAGGTTAGCTTTGTCAGCTTGACCCATTCTAGAATCACTTGGAAAGAGACTCAATGAAGAAATTGTCCAGATTAGATTGGACTTTGGGTATGCATGTGGAAATGATTTTTTTTTTTTTGAGGTAGTGTCTTGGGTGCAAAGCCACTTGTGGGAGTCATGAGTGTGAATGCCTCCTGCGTGCTGAGATTAAAGTCATGAACCACCAAGCCTGGCCCACAGCTAAAAAACTTTATTCTGAGTGTTTCAGCACAACAACAGGAAGGAAACTGCCTCTTCGTGGGCAGCTAGGAAAGCCAGCCTGGCTTTTAGAGCAGCTGTTATGATGCTGTGAGTACATGGCGGCTGCATCCCGACATCCTTCTGTCTTTCAGCCACCCAGAGTGCTCCTTTCCATCACACGGAATTTCCTTGTTTCTTTCCTGAAAGCCATTTTCCTTATTGTGGTTGTTTGTTGTTTGTTTTGAGATAGGTTGGCAAGGGCCTCCAACTTGATAAGTAGCTGAGGCTAGCCTTAAACTGTTCTACATTTTAATTCTGGAGTTAAAAGCAGTGTGTGTTTGTGTGTGTGTGTGTGTGTGTGTGTGTGTGTGTGTGTGTGTGTGTGTGTGTAATATGTGTACATATGTAAGCATGCATGCTCATGGAGGCCAGAGGTCACAGCCTATGCCTCTTTTTGATCACCCTCAACCTTTATTTTACAAGACAGGCTCTTGCTGAACCTCAAAGGTATAGATCCAGCTAGGCTGGCCAGCCAGTGAGCTCCCAGAATCTACCTATCTGTGCCCCTCCCTTGATCCCAGTGCTGGGTTCCAGAAGCTGAATGCTAACCCCCTCCCAGCTTTTCATGTGGAAGCTGGAGATCTGAACTCAGGTCTTCATGTTAATATGTATGAGAAATGTTTGCTTATTTGTTTGATTGTTTGTTTTTCCTATCAGAGTTGGCTAGGCCACCAAGGGCCAAGGTTCTCCCATAAGCACGGTGAAGATTCTATAAATCTCTTCCGCCTTGTGAAATGTTTGTGCAAATCCTTTAATCTTCCTCACCTGGGAGACTGTTTACTCAAAGCCCCCTTTTCCAAGACTTCAAGACCCAGGGTTGCTGCCCATGACCCCTCTCCCCTTCTCCTTAATTTCCTTTGCATTGGTTATAAATTAGTCACTGGAACCAGACTGTGAGAGGAGATGAAACTCAGTCCCACCGGCCTCAAGATAAAAACGAAGTGAGCTTGCTGCCAAATGAGCCTACTATTCTGGTTTGGATGCTGATACACCTTTATACAAAAATTGCTTTGCAGTGTTAATTTTGATTTATTCATGTACTTCTTTTTTGTTTGTTTGTTTTGGTTTTTGAGACAGGGTTTCTCTGTGTAGCTTTGGAGCCTATCCTGGCACTCACTCTGGAGACCAGGCTGGCCTCGAACTCACAGAGATCCGCCTGCCTCTGCCTCCCAAGTGCTGGGATTAAAGGCGTGCACCACCAATGCCCAGCTTAGACTACTCTTTTCAACACACCCCAGGCATCTTACTGTTAAGCCTTCTCTTCTGTCTGTTTGTGTTTGACAAGGTTAAACTCTATCCCAGACTGGCTGGAACTCACTATGTAGCCCACCCAGGCTGGCCTTGAATTTGTGGTGAATATTAGTTCTTAAGCACACTTTTCTAGTCCTAGCACTCAGTTGGCT